>NC_135727.1:93535107-93835107 GCF_964656455.1 Halichoerus grypus
TACAGATTTTCATAATTATATGTTAACATAGTTTAAACTTACATTCCCAGTAACAAATGGACCCCTCCACCCCAGCAAAAATTTTAGGATTGTGGCACTTTGAGTTGAAAATTACTTCAGCAGCAAGGTTAGGAGCCCTTCTGACTTTAGGTGAAATTTAATTTGTCAGTAATAAGCTATAAAGGAATAAGAATTTGGCTGATGACAAGATATTTACATACTAAAGGCTGCATTTCATAATCTAGTTAAAAGAAGCAAGCATGTCCCTAAAACTAGTTTCTAAAGCTAAAAATCTTAAACTAATGGTATGTTTCTATTTAAGAAACTTATCTACTAAAAAAACTAGAAATGTGAAAAGTTGATACACATCAATAAGCATGCAAAGGAATGACATCTGGTTTTAAGTGACTAAGCAACTCAAAATTCATAAACAGTAGTAGTTAAAAGATGAAATCTCTAAGTTTAATGAAAACATTCATAAAGTAAAAATATAATCTTACAAGCATATCAATATTTAAAATATTATCTAAGAAAAAGTCTGGGTGGCTGAGTCAAAATTTCATTTATCATCAAATATTTACTCAGAAGATAATCACTTAAACTGATTATGTTATACAGGTAAGTAAAAAACTAACCATTTTATTACATCATGTCTATCTGCAAATCAACTATTTTAGGCTATAAATTGCTTGGAGTAGTTGCTGAACAGTCCCCTACAATTCATGTAATTTTATTTTCCTATCTTAAGTGATACCTTTGAATAAATTCTTCACAAGTGTAACGTAAATTAATATGGATCTCTTATGTCCTCTCATCATGAAAAGCTGAAAGGTAAGATATACCATACAAGTCTATCCAATGGTCTAGCTTCCATTATAACTTGAGAAAAGTATTTTTGAAAAAGCCTCTTTAATTATATTAATGCCAGAGATAGAAACTCCCCAGCTACACTGATCATGTAGCATCCTCATTTGGGAAACTTCTGACCTAGAATCAGCTCAACAACCATTTTTTAGACACCTTTCCCAATTGCATTACCTAAATTGTAAAGCAGACACTGGCCTGGGCACCCATGAAACAAAGGCTGCGGCTCTCTGCCACCTGGTACTCAGTCATGTACAGAGAGGCCTCATGGCCTGCAAACTGAAGGTTCTTTCATTGGAATTATGTTTTTAAAAGACAGCAAATTTCCAAAGTAGAGTTAAGAGAGTATTTACTGGAAATCTAAGCAACTAAGCAAGCTAGGAATTAGATGTAATAAAGAATAAAAGAATCATAATTTACAATCATAACAAAGATTTTCATTTATTAGCTGCCAATTATACCTTAGCACTATAGGCATTCTAGCAAACATCTCATGTTATCCTTCTAACAATCCTTTATTGCTGAATAACCTGGAACCCCCACCCCCCCAAAATCCCATCCTCTCACCTACTCTTAACAATTTTCTCCTCTTCCTCCTGTGTTAATTTCTCCCTCTATACCGAACGCTGCCCATTAGCTTTCACCTCCCCCCTTAAATTTCTGATTTCTCCCAACTTAAATTTAAAACAAAAAACAACTCTTATCCCACTTCCCCTTCAGCTGTTGCCTGTTCCTCTCCTTCCTTTTTATGTCATGATCTATGGGGATGGCACCCCGGCACTGTGCAGTACACAGCCCACGTGACTAAAGTATCTGTGTTGGAACTGTCTACCATTTATTGCTTTCAATTTCTTTTTCCGTTTTATGTTGAAGCCAACTACAGTTAGGCTTTTGCCCCCACCAATCCACTGAAATTGTTCTCATCCAAATGTTTTCTGTAAAGTGTCACACAGAAAATATTTTAGGCTTTGTGGGCCATATAGGTCTCTGTTACACATTCTTTTTTTTTTTTTAAGAATGCTTTAAAAATGAAAATCCATTCTTCATTTGTGGGCTGTAAAAACAAGAACAGTAACAAAAGCAGGTCGTGGTCATGGGGTAGATTTGGCTTGTGCCCCTTAGTTTTTCCTGGCCGCAGCAATGTCACCAAATACCTCAGATGGTCAATTCCCAGTCCTTACCTTACTAGGCCAATGAGTGCTATATGATTTATACTTTGATCATGCTTTCCTCCTTGAAAGATTTTCTTCACTTGGCTTCCAGGACATTACTCACATTCTCCTGGATCTCCTACTACCTCACAGGTCACTACTCTTCTAGCCTTCTTTGCTAGTTCTTCAATTTCCTGACCTATTACACTGGAATGCCTCAAGGCTTGCAGTCTTGAGTTCTTTCCTCCATCTACTGTTCCCCCACGCCCCCGCCCTGGCATGGTGAGCTCACCCAGACTCATCCATCCCTTGAAGTGGGTCAGGCTAGCTTGGACTCCTCTCTTTCTCACCCCACTCTATCAGCTAATCCCATCAGTTCTACCTTCCAAATGAACCCAAAAGCTGACCATTTCTACTGCTGCCATTCTGGGTCTAGCCACCAAATCTCTTAACCTGGCTTACAGCAATAACCTCCAAATCGGTCACATCATATCTACCTTTGCCTCCTTTAGTCTATCCAGAGTACCAGAGAGGATCTAGTTAAAAACTAAGTTCAGATCATGTTACTCCTCCATTCAAAAACCCCCTACAGTTTCCCATGTAATGCACAATAAAGTCCAATACCCTTATAATGGCCTACAAGGCTGAACATGATTCAGACAGCCTGTTTCCAGCTGGACCACATTTACCTCCCCTCTTCTCACCCTTAGCTGGGCCCACTCAGCCATGGTTGTCACCTTGATTTGCCTCAAAAAATGCAAAACACACTCCTACCTTAGGGCCTACTGCTTCTTGCCGCTCCCTGGGCTTGAACACTTTTTTTTTTTTTAATTTTTTAATGTTATGTTAATCACCATATATTACATCATTAGTTTTTTGGGCTTGAACACTCTAATCACAAATACCTTTAAGGCTCACTTCCGTAACTCTTTCAGGTCTTTATTCAAATGTCACCTTCCAGTGAAGCCTTCCCTGACCTTCCTATTTATAACTGTGAATCCTCTACCACTGATCTCTAGTACTCCCCAGCTCCCCTAATACACTTTTCCAGAGAACTAAATATATCATTACCTAATGTTCTATATATAATGCTTACTTGTCTATTTTTTTTTATCTGCATCAATTAAGACATTTTTGTTTGTGGATTTATCCCCAGAGCCTCAAATAGGACATGGACACAGTAGGTGCTCAAAATTTAAGGATAAATAAAACTACTAATCATTCTAGAAGAGATGGTCCCACCAACAGCAGTACTTTAAGAATAAACTTAGAAGTCTTAGAAAAAGAACTTATCTTGGTTTGACCAATAATAAAAGGCTAACCAGCAGTAAGTCAAATATTTCTTACAGTAGACTAATAAAAGCACAAATCATTTGGCAATGTGTGTTGGCAACACTTTTTTTTAGATGCTTACTCTTTGACCTTTCAGTTCCACTTTGAAACATCCGTTCCACGGAAACAATCCAAAACATAGGAAAAACTATGCGCGTAAATATTTAGAAGTAAAAACTTAGAAATTGTGTCTAACAGTGAACTGAGTAAAATATGGCACGTATTTTTGACAGAAATAATGTCCATGAAATCCATTATTCTGTTTTGAAAACTTCAGTGGCTCCACTTTGCCTTAAAGACAAATTAGGCAACTTTTTCTACCTTCCTCAGCCTGATATTTCACCCTTACCTCTTCATAATCTATACTCTAGGCACATTTTACCAGCAGCTCTCTCCCCTCCTAAATTCTCCAATTTCTGGAGACTCTTAACATCTTAGTTTATGTGCCGTCCTAGGTACTCTGGCAGCACTTTTCACCAAAGTCATGCTTCATAGTAATTTATGGTAACTGCTTCTTTAATGGTCTTTTTCACCCACCACAGTGAATACCTAAAACTTAGCATAAGCACCTGATCTTAAGTAGGCAAAATATGTAAAAATGAACTAAGTACCATTACATAAATGTTTATGCCATTGTAAATTAACAAAGTTTTGGGGGACTGTATGATCTGTTTTCTTCTTTTGGAAAGTTCCAAGATTGTGTGGGTGTGCCCATGCGTGCGTGTGTGGGGAGAATTTTGCAATGGAAAAGAAAATATACTCGTGTGTGTGTGTGTGTGTGTGTGTGTGTGTGTGTAGGGAGTCAAAATGCAGTTAATAACATTATAGTACTATAAAATGCTTATAAAAACATTCCTCAAACTTCTTTTTCCTCTCAAAATGCGTAAAACCAAATAAAGACAACTATTATGTGAGGAGCCAACAATGCAGCTAGTCCTTCTATTACCTGAGTGGAGTTAGATAGTTGGTTTTTCCACGGCTCCTCTGCGCTGCTGGTCAGGTTTGTGCGGTTATGAGGTAGAGTGAGTGCGTTTCTCTGCAGGTAAGGCACGTTTCCATTACTTCCACTTCCTGTTATGTGATTATTGCCTATCAAAATAGTGTCTGTACTCCCCAGCGTTCTTGATGTGCTACAGGGAACATGGCCTGTAGAAAAGGGTCCGTTGGCCAAAGGCTGCCCAGGGCAGGCAGGGCGGACTCCAGGCTGAGAGACGCTAGGCACTCTGGTCAGAGCAAGCTGGGGCTGCTGGCCAGAGACTGAGTTTGTAGGCAGTGATGAGTCAGCTGTTGGCCCATTAGGAATTCCAGTAGCTCGTACCTGTGCAACTCCTGTTTGTCTCATCTGTCAAAAAGCAAATGAAAAATAAATGCTGCTTGTGTGGCCCAAAAGGTAGAGAACCAGAATATGAAGGTGTGCAACCAGGTAATCTCTGATTTTACTCTAACATTTAATTTCTCTAGGTTGAAAAATACACACTTTTTAAAAAACAAGAAACTGTGTTTATTTGTATTTAGATTAGCTCCCTCAGAAAAGCAGAAATCTGTTTTGAGAAACATCCCTTCAGTAAAGACAAAAGAAAGCAGCTGAAAATTATGAAAACTAGAATTTATAGGTCTTTTCCCCAAGCAGAAAACAGGGGATCTCAAATTTTCATTCTATTTTATTTACATGCCAGATCCTCCAAACTAAACGAGTCCTGAAGAAAAGAACCTCACCTCAGTTTAGGATAGCTTGTTAAGTATTAAATAATATAAATAACCCTTAGAACACAGGCAAAATGGCATGTAAATAAGTAACAAAATACCAACTCTTGTGCTCAAAATTAAATTTACAGCTATTTTTATCTAAAAATCTCTGTCCATTATTAGTATTTTAAGAAGCAAGAAGATTACTAAATTCCACCAAATACTGGCAGAAAGAAGTGGGCATGAACATGCTCTAAAAGGATGTTTTAGTCAAGAAAAATACTCAAAATGCTAACAAATTTTAGGGGAAAAAAATGCTATACACACTTGGTGTTGCTGCATTAAGACAAACTGACTTTCCAGCTGTTCCAGCATCAGTTTCTGTGCTGGATTTAAGTTATTTCTATTTGCACGGAGCTGTTCCAAGTGCTAGAAGAAGAAGAAAGGAGAATACAGTCAAAGGCATATCTAAGAAACCAGCTCAAGCTCACTATTCTAAGCAACCTTGTCCTGAAATGACTACACCAACTCAGAACCGCTATCTAGTCAAAGATACGGATTCCTGATCAACAGCAATCAACCCCAAGATGAAGCCCTTTAAAAAGTTTGAGAGAGTAAGAAATAAACACTCATCTAAAGAGGTTTACTATAATGTGATATTTGAGACAAATGGGCATAAAATTTTACTTGTCAATACAGTAGTTTTTGGTATTCACACAGAAAGAAAGTTCTTTAAGCTTAAAAATGCATCATGTCAAGTACACTCAAAGCAGCACTGTTTGGAACAGAAAAAGTATGAAGACAGCCTGACTATCCAAACCTAATGCTCTGCTTAAATAAACGTGTGACATCTACATAAATAAATATGCTGTAGCCATAAAAGAACAAAGAAGCTCTTTACGTACTGACATGGAAAAGTCTGTAAAAATACATTATCATCAATATATATATAGCATTCTACCATTTGTGTAAAAAAGGAGAAAAATAACATGAGAGAGAAGGAGGATGCATATTTGCTTGTACATGCATGCCATCTCAGGAAAGGTAGGTAAACTAATAACATGGACTGGCTGTTAGAAGGAGAACTAAGTGGGTAGGAGCAGGAACTGGAAGGAGAATTTACTTTATATAGCCTATAATCATACTGATGCAGTCTGAAGCATGTGAATATAGTGCCTGTTTAAAAATAAAACTAAAAATAAGTGAAAAAAATCAAGAATAAAGTATCCCATTACTCTGATAAAAGTGGGTTCATTTTGCTTATGTGTATATTAATTGGATTTACTGCCACTCAACTTTAAGAATACTTAAAAATTTGAGGTGTACTGCTTGTACTCTTTTTCAAGAGGAAAAACAATCTGTCAAAAGCGTATCTTACATACCTGTAATTTCTGTGGTGTCAAACACCACGAATGAGCTTGTTGCTGTACTGGAGGATGTGACACTGCATGGCCACTACTCCAATTATCAGAAGTATTCTGAGGAAAATTGATAAAAAAAAAAAAAAATTAAAGAATATTTGGTTAAATCCATGGAGTTAACAATAATGACTAATGAAGGCCAAATGACTTATGAATTGGAATATTACATATAAAAAAGTTATGACATTAAATTCTTTTAAATTACATGCATAATAAATTTGGGAAATCATAAATTTAAAACAAAAATATTGATTCTTTAATAAGCCACCCAAAAAGGCCCACCCCTAAACTATGGCCCAAATGGCTAACCTAAATACCACACTGTCCACTAGATCCAACAATAAATTTATCTCAATGTCAGGAGAAAGTGATGATGAAAAGTGTGTTGAGATCTTAACGGCAGGGAGATGAATAAAATGATTTGATGAATGCAAATTTATCCCTACTTTCTATATTTAATATGATGCTAAGAATTTGGGATAGAAAAACTCAAACCTTTCACTCTTTGATGTCCACAGATTTAATATAAAGGACAGGAGACAGTCAAACTGCACAAGTTCAGGGCAGTTGGGAGTTTCCTTTTTGACTGGGATTTTTCTATTTCTCTAAAACATATACCTTTGTTGGACTAGATGTTCTTTTCCTCTTGGCAGGACTGGACAGGTCATCTACTTGGCTAGAAGGAATCATGTGTAGTGGCAAGGATTGCTGTGAAATTGGTGTTTGACTGAGGCCTACTACAGGTTCAGTATTTGGATGATGAGGTTTACATGCCTAAGAATCACAGAAGGAAGACAAAAATAGGGTTCTATATATTCTTAGTTCATTCCTTCAAATTATAAAACTTTACAAACTGCATATTTTCAAAGCTATGTGGACATCGCTGATTGCAATTATTGAAAATCAAAATCAAATGAATCATCAATGGAGGAATGTGTACCTTCCTTTGAAAAACTGCTTTAAAAATTAAACAAACCACTGCAGCATTATTTTAAGAAATCTCCTTCAAAATCATGAAAATGCACAAAGGTTCTAAATTGGCACCCCAAAATTTCTTCCCATATCAGAGGGAGTTTTATTTTGAATATCTAGATTCCCTTCGCAATTACAGCAAAAGGCTTTTCATTAATAAAAGCCTCCTGTACTTAGTAAAATACGCTTGACCACTACAGATTGAAAAGAACCCTTAAAGCTGGGCACCTGCAGAACATAACCCAACTTCTCACCTGCTGTGCTGTGTTCATGGCACCCTGCCTGGAGGTAAGCTCTGCGGGGATTGGTAGGCTCCACGCCTCCTCAATACTAGGAAGTAATTTAGTTTTATTCTGTAGACTACCTTGTGGAAGGTTACACAACTGAGCCTAGGAAAAATTATGTAAAAAGCAAATTTAACACAAGCCTACTTGAGTAAGAGCAAGTCCACTAAATCTTCCTAAATGCTATAACTAATTGTTTTTAAAAGAAAATAGATTCTTAATTTGGGGTTTCAGAAAGATACTAAGTATAAAGAGGGTAACCGGAATATAAACCTTTGTGAGAATTAAAACAAAGCTGAGCTCTGTTATCAGAGTTCTCATAGCTGTCTTCTCATGAAACTCCAAGCAAGAGTGAAAGACAGTGTTTGTGTTCTTTTCTCTAAAATGCTATGACAACTTAAAAATGTAGACAGCACATAGAAAAAAATTATGTAAATTAATATGCATCAACAGTAAATGTGCAAAAGAGCATCTTTTAAATACTGCATATCTTACTTAAAATGAAAAGTAAAATAATATTACAAGCTATGGTATGTTTACAAAATATGGAAACAAATTATAGACATCAAAACACAACTAGACAAACTTTCCAGCCACCCGCCTCCTGCCTGAGTGTCATGGGGAAACATGTGCCTTTAAAAAACTGCTATTTAAAAGTTTTACCTGTAAATACTTAATTCGTGCTGCAAGTGCAGAGGTATTACTACAACTTTTGCTTCTGGTTGCATTTAAGTAGCATTTAATGGCATCCTGAGGCTGGTTGCAGGATTCGTAGAGTGTGCCTAGGTCCATCCAGGCTGCAGCATGGCCATGGTCCAATTGTACAGCACAAATATAAGCCTGTAAAGCATCCATAGGCTGATTTTGCTGCTGATATAGCACGCTAGAAAGAGAAAGTCAGAAAAAAAATAGGTCAACTAAGAAAACTACTTAGCTTCTCAAGTGTTATTAACTACTAAGTACATTACATGTTATGCAACAGTTGTATATCAAGTATAAGACCATTATTTTTATATAACGTCTTACCCTATTGAACACCATGTATCTGCACTTGCTTCTGATTTATCAATAGACTGCCTGTAAGATATAAAGGCATCCTGAACTTTCCCAATACTTGAATAGCACCTGAGAGGGGAGGGGAAAAAAAATCCAGACAATTCCATTAATACTGATTAATTTTCTGAAAAACTTCAAGGCAAATAAAAAATCCTAATAAGCTTACAAATTTCTGTGAATGTGTATATATATATAAAATTATAATGTACATTATAATTAACCATTCAGTGAACTATATTGTAGTTTATCTGATAAGTGCTAAAGCACGCTGCATTAATGAACAATATTAAAATAATTAAAGGCCATATTACTTCAATATCATAGAGAGTTGAAAGCGCACACATGCACACACATGCACACGTGCCATTCCACTTAAATAGCTTTATCTATTTATATAGCTTACATTCAGTACGAACACAGAGTTAAAAACCAAGAAAACCATTCTATGCTGGTAAGATTTGCTGAATCAGATTTCAGTTCTCCTTTCCTAAATAATAACCATGAGCTCAATCATTCTGTAATTCGTAAAAAATACAAACATTAAGATGCAGGTAAAATCAAGCTAACTATCAAAAACAGTAATAATAAGGTGAGTGCAATATTTCACGACATTTAAGGGTAACAAGGTATGATTAAAGTTTCAAGGACCTGTCATTTTCTTAATGCAGATGTACTGGATGGAAACAGAGCAGCAGCTGAAACTATAACTATATAGAAATTATCTTCTTAGTGCTTGGCACTAAGGAAAAAAGAAAAAACAGAACCCAGTCCCTGCCTTCAAGGAGCTTACAATTTAGTTGAGGACTGAAGGCACATTACAAATGTCATGATGCCATTATCATATGGCTGACACAGACAAGAACTGTTCTGAGAATTTAGGGTAGAAGAGAATTTAGGGTAGAAGACACCAAAATACACACTACAGGATTTAGGAAAAGCAAGAAAGGGAAGGGTAACACTAAGGAATTTGAGTATGTATAGATGCATATAGTTTACAGCTGTGATTATCAATTATCAGCCAATATATGGCAATTTGGCCATGAAAATAAAATGGAAAGATAACATATACTTACATAAATTTTCCATTAAACTAATTAATACTTACATTGCAACTGACTTATTTTGAAATACAACTGAGTAAACCTCAAAAAAAATTGTTTTTTTAAAGATTTTTATTTATTTATTTGACAGAGAGAGAGACAGCGAGAGAGGGAACACAAGCAGAGGGAGTAGGAGAGGGAGAAGCAGGCTTCCCGCAGAGCAGGGAGCCCGATGCGGGGCTCTATCTCAGGACCCTGGGACCAAGACCTAAGCAGAAGGCAGACACTTAACGACTGAGCCACCTAGGCGCCCCAACAGCAAAAAATCCTTAAATGTTTTTACGTGCCCAAATAGCATATTTAGATCCTCATAATTATTCTTTGAAATTTTACTGATTCATGTAATCCAAAAGTCTGGGAACCACTGATTCAGACAGAGAAGATGAGAGAAGGCATTTCAAAATGTTGTTTGAACAGTATGAGCAAAACCTAATGTATAGAAGACAGCACAGATACAAAGAGTAGAGAATTATAAATCCAGCCCAAGGATAACCTGAAGTTTTTGGTCTTCTAACAAGAGAAATGGCACCACGAAAGCACTTTACAGGAATATTAATCTGCTAACAATGTGTAGGGATAAACTGAAAGGAAAATAAATTATGGACAGTAAAAAAGAAGGCAGCTATACTCACTGGCTTGGAACAGGCCAAAATTAGGGTAAAAGTAATGAAAATGGCAAGAAAGGAAAAGAAGGGAGAAATAGTAAACCAAAAAGACAGATAAAGACTCTGTGACCAACTGATCAGATATCCATGGCGGGGAGGGGAGGGGTGGGATAACTCAGACTTAAGCCTGAGCAAAGAGAGTTTAAAAAAATAAATAAATAAAAAGTGACCTCATTGGCAAAACTAAAAGGAGAGGAGATGGTTTGGAAAAGAATATGAGGTTTGAAATATGCTTACTTTGATGTGAGGTGAGAACACTAAAATGGATAATGTTAGGTAAAAAATAAGAGATGTGGTCCTGAAATTTAATACCTTGAAATATAGAGATCTAGATTTGGAATTCATCCACACAGAAGAGAGGGTTTAAGAACATAGGACGACTACAAGGGAGAGGTGAAAATAAGCCTAAGGAATCACTAATCTTATGGATTGGGCAATAAGAAATGTCAGTGACTGAGACAGAGGGGGCCGTGTCAGAGCGCGCCTGCAAACTTTTACAAAGGGAGAATTCAGGACAATGCCAAATAGGGACAGATACCACAAAGGAAGGGAATGCTTAACAGATAGTAGAAAACACATTCTGTTTGTTGTTGTTAAATCAAAGCCAAATCTCAGATTTACAGACAAATTTACCTAACCACTGAGAGGAATAAGCAGTAATTCCCCAACCAATGTTTTCACATTCCATTCCTACAAAGTCAAAGTAGGAAACCAATGTGCCCAAATGCAGATGTCCCAGTCCAACCACCAACCACTTTTCCTCTAATAAAACTTAACTAAGTTCCCCTGAGACAGCCTTGTGTCTCTGAAAAAGCAATGAGTGAACCTAGGCTCTAGTTCCTATTCTGATTTAGTTTACCTGTGTGACTGTGACCTTGGACAAAACATTTTCCTCCTCTGAACTCACTTTCTGTATCTGTAAAATGACAGGTTTACAGAGTGAAGCAGGTGACCTCCCTGGTCCCTCCCAGCTCTAACATTCTATAGTTCTGTGCTAACAATGTCAGTGATCAGTACCAGTATAAGAGCATTACCACATTACCCCTGTATTATGATACACACATGCCAAATGACATCTTCAACACAGACCTGAATGCAAAGGTAAGTAATAAAAAGCCTTAGAAATATTAGGGTCATCAAATCCCAAAGCTGCTTACTGACACTTGAGGTCTCCATTCAGAGCTTTAATTAACTTTTAAAATATATATTATTTATAAAAATTTTCTCACAACAAAAAGGATTAGAAGCAACACATCAGAAGGCAGTGAAAGGAGGTCAAAAAAAAGTAAACATCAATGAAAAAAATCTAAAACAATCGTCGAATTATGTTATTACGGATAAAAAATAATGAACATCTAACATGATAATGTTGAACTCCAAAACAAATTAAACTGAGGTAAGTATCCTTTATTTGAGAAATCGTAAAGCATGTTGTATATATGGAAAATTTTATCTGAAAAGATTCAAATAAAAGCATCTCAGTGGCTTAAAATGTAAAGTCAGTTAACTAAAATTAAAAAAAAAAAAAACAAAAAACAAACAAAAAAAACAACCCTCCTGTGGAATACTGCTCACTGAGCTGAAAATTACAGCATTACTAAAATAGTAATTTTAGATGTTTAAATGCCTAGAATTTTTTTTTTAAAGTATACTAAAAAGACAATCAACACTACTGTATTGTATTAAACTACTAATCTTTATTTTAGGTCAAAAGGAAAATAATGTCTGGTACACATGCCTTTTAACCTATATTAAAATAAATTTTCATATATAATGTTAACACTAGAGGCGATGACTAGGCAGCCCCTACTTTCTAGTGCTGGACCTCCTTCCCAGTCCCTGTATGAAGCCTCCCACTGTGCAACACTAACACTAGCAATGGGGCTAGCTTTAAACACAAATAGTGTTCAGTCAGTTCATTTATTCCATTTATTGAATAGCCACTTTGCTAGGCGAGAATATACAAAGATGGTAAGATCCAGTTTCTGCTCCCAAATATCTTCAGTGAAAGAGAAAGACAAAGTTTGGACTCTTAAGCTTTACTAGTGAGCAACCCAAATTAGATTATTTTATAAAGCCTTGGAAGGTATTAGAAAATTTCTGCTAAAAATAGGTACCTTCCCAGCCAACTCTTATTGTACATTATTAATGACTAATCAAAAAAAATTTTTTTTAAATCTTAGTATTACTCCATCTCATAGAAACACTTTGCTAAATTTAAAGGAAAAATGAAATCATACAAAATACTAAAACTTAATGTGATTTATGGAAAACTCAAAAGAGCTTAAAATTAAAACAAAATAGGATAATTTCAAAAGAAATCATAAAATTGAAACCTTCAGGGTGAGAAGGTACCTAACAGATAATCTATAACCAGGGTCTCTCAACCTCAGCACTACTGACATTTTGGGTCAGGTAATTTTTTGTCCTAGAGGGCTGTCCCACTAGATGCCTGTAGCATTCCCCATAGTTGTGATAACCAAGTATTTCCACACATTATAAAATGTCCCCTCTGGGCCAAAATAGTCCCCTATGAAAACCAACGATCTAACATAATCCTCTTATTTAATAGGTTAAAAGAAAATTGAAGCATCAAAAAGTTTAACTGCGCCACCCATGATTCCACATATATTAGCCTAACCAAGACTTGAATCCAAGTCTCTCAACTCCTAGTACACTGATCTTTCCACCATACCACAAAAGCTAAAACCAGTTAGGAAACAAAATACAATCTAATAATGGCCCCAAAATATGATCTATCAGATACATATACATAAGATATATTTCAGATAATCAGTAAGCACAATTTCGGCATTTGAAGTACAGAGAAAAGTTTATAGACTTGCAGAAAACTATTTTCATTATATGTCACTTTCTCCTTTCCAACAAATCCACTAATCATGTATCCACTTTCTCACTGTGAGATGTCAAGTAGAACTGATTTGAGACCTACTATTAATCAAATTATGTCCATTCTAATGTATATATCATTATTCCAAATCACAAATAGCAAGGTCCCATTGGCTACTGGTGGTCACTAGGCAGAATAAGAAATTAATTCTGTTCTGTTAAATAGACATATAAAGAAAATACTAGAAATCAGAAGAAAGGGCATTTAAATACTAGAATGAAGAACTACTATCTGATAAGACTTTTTAAAAACCAGCAATAATTCATGTCAAATGAAAATCCAACAAGCAAAATGAGAAATGTCCCAGTAGAGCAGATTATGCTGTGAGGAAACTACCACACTCAGAAGTTTTCTTTTATTTAACTCCCAGAAATCTGTGTGATAATATATTTAAAAAGGAAAATACACTGATCAGCTTATAAATGTAAACAAATATTTTTAGCTCATAATTCAAATCTCTTAGGTGGAATAAACAAAAGCAAAACTTAAGAATAGTCTCACCTTCCAAGGAAATACCAGGACTGGCCAGAATTAGGATCTGCTTCCAAGGACTTCTGGAGATACTGAATAGCATAGCTTTCCTTGGTGGCTTTATCTCCCAGAAGATCCACAGTGTGATGCATCCAACCTATAGTAAATGATTAAAAAGTATTTACCTAAATGACTTAATTGTTCTTCAGATTTTAAGAATACTAAGCAGAAAACACGTAAGTAAAAATATTCTTTTTTCAGTCAACTTATTCATTTAGTCTGGCATACACATCCCCAAAATTTAGAACTGCCAATTCTGATTATAAGGAAGTCTGTTTCTCACAGGAAGGTACAGTCAAACCTATAAAGAACTTTATTCCAGAGAAAATGAAACGATATTAAGCACTGATTTAACACTTAGTAGATTACAAACTATAGTTCCTCTTTTCTAATTTTGGTATTTGAAAAAATTCCAAGTTATGAAACAAAGCATATAAAGATGTTCAATCTTATTCAGTGCTCTATGTAAAACTTTATGTACATTTTAAGACTCTCCAAGACAGTCTATTAACACAATGTTTATTTCCAAGGAATAAATATTAAGACTATTTAATCAATGATAGCTCAGAGTACAACACACACATATAACCCTACCTCACTGGCATTGGCCACATATGTTCACAACTTATCTAAAATAAAAACTATAAAGCATTCGACAATTATTTAAAAAATATTCAAATGGTGTAAATAAAAATGGTATAAAATGCGTACCACAAATGTTTAATAAATAAATTTAGATTGTGCATAATAGTGCATAATCTCAATTGTATGCAGAATCTCAAAAAGCTGAATACATAGAAGCAGATATTAGAATGGTGATTACCAGGAATGGGGAGGTAGGGGAAATGGGGAGATACTGGTCTAAGGGTACAAAGTTGCAGTTATGTAGGATGAGTAAGTCTAGAGAGTAATGCACAGCAGAATGACTGTAGTTAATAATATTGTAATATATACTGGAAATTTGCTGAGAGAGTAGGTTTTGGGTGCTCCGACCACACACAAACAAATGGTAACTATGTGAGGAGATGGATCTGTTGATTAGCTTGACAATACTATTCATTTCACTATGTATAGGTATATCAAAACAGTTGGAAACGGAAAGGAAAGGAAAGGAAAGGAAAGGGCTATGTAAGCAATCAAAAGATTGGATCATGGAATAATGTATTCTAAAACCTTTAAGACACACAGGAATAATTTGGTTTAATTTGCTGGGGAAATCATATTTCAGTTGTGGATCAATTCAAGTGCATAAAATCAGCTCTGTTCTTTGTATATAGTCCGTATTATACAAAATAAATAAGGACCCTTATTTTCTGACATTTATTATAGTTGCTGTGCTCCAAAAGATATTTCAAGGAGACTGAGTTACTATATTTTATGGAAATACACATCAATCACACATTTACGTTTATTCATCTGTTCCTCCATTATCCCCTATTACTAGTAAGAATGGAACCTAGAGAAACAAGCTCTAAAAGGAGCTGCTTAAGCAGCAGTGACAAGCAAGTAGGAAGGACTGATGTGCAGGCATAAGTCAGACTTAATTAGGAGAGGTATTTTTCTGTTCAAAAGCATGAAAAGTTTATTATACTTACACACTCTGAAATATGGTAAGCCAATGCCAAAGACGACAGGTGATTCAGACATAATCCAAAACTATTTCAATCTATTTCCTAAATTTAAAAGGTGTATGCATTTTTGCTACTGACATACTCTTCACTGCAGCTAAAATGCATAAATTAGCTGAATGAGTAAGCTGCCTTATGCTAAAGGCACCACTTTGTTCTTTTTACTTAAGGACACAAAACCTTTCTTTACTGTACTAGTAAGCTTGTTTTAAATTTTTTTTAAGATTTCATTTATTTATTTGAGTGAGAGAGAGCCTGTGCGCATGTGAGTAGAGGAGGGACAGAGAGGGATAAACTTGTTTTAATTTAAAGATACAAATTCACAAAACTCAAACATGATCTGTAAACTTATTAAAAAAATATTCAAATACTTCCACAATTTTTAAAAGTATGGATAACTCAAGTAAAATTCTAACCAGAGATGAAATTAAAAACAAAGCTAAAAACAAAAGTTTTATATTAAGGCAATGTGCTCATTTTGTGTAATTAATCATATGATAGGTATCAATATCATGAAGATCAGTGATAAAATCTAGGCTTAAATGACTTTAAAATTATATAAAAAGTCACATTATGAAAATATTCATATTACTACACATTGGTTAAAAATTAAAGAATAAATTATTTGCCCAGACCAAAAACAAATAAACAAAAGCTGGGGGGAAAAACCCAAATAACACATACATACAAGAAACATGACTCAATAACTACACAACAAAACAAAATGTAAGGAACTCAATCACTATCTTCTTGGTCACAGTGACATATTACATCCAAATGGCTATGTTTCTTCATCTTTAACATTAGACTAGAATATTGCATGTGTACAAAAACACTATACTGTTAGATGTTCCACAACTTTTAGATGAAATGTTTTAGTTAATATTACTGACAGAGCTATGAAAGCAAGCTCACCAACCACCAAGTGACTTTAGACAAATCATTTAACTTCATTCAGTGCTAAGCATATCTGGCACAAAGGAAGTATTCAACCCCCTTCACCCATAGGTTAAGTACTAGAGAATAATTCTGAGAATTTAAAAGGACTAGCTACACTGAAGAACTGAAATGAGATGGACAATGTTTGGCAAAAGGTGGAAATATGCTCGGTTCAGATTAATTCTATCAACTCTGGGTAAAAGAAGGAAAAAGAATAGAATACATGAGCCACATATTTGCCATCCCTGACATGTAAAAATCATAAAGAGAAATACTTATAATACACTAAATGTACACTATTACATACCTAACTGTTGTAAGACAGTTGCCTTTACTTGTGCAGAAAGGTTTTCCGTCTGCAAAAGTTGTTCATAAGCTTCCTTTGCAGAATGATACTTCCTCTAAAAAGCAGAAGAAAAGAGATTTAAACAAAAATAAAATTGGTATCTTTGAAGAATTAGCGCATATATTAAGATTTACTACATAATACTAAAAAAGAAAAAAGATTTACTACATAATCCTGATACTTTAGCATATTTCTTACAACCAACTGAAAGAAGAAAGTGCTAATTCCATTACGGAATGTTCCTTTAACACTAGACCGTTGTGGATAATAGGTCCATGTTTCAGAGTAACTAATACCAGTAAACATTCAATACAATAAAGTATTAAAATATGCCCTTTTAAGAATTTGCCAAATCTCAATTGTTAAAATCATCTCAACTTATTTAATAACAAATAATTTCATCTTTATTATGTAACACTGATGAAGCTAGAGAAATATTCTACCTCCAAGTGCATAATCTCTGTACCTAGAAACACCAAGTTCCCAAGCAACTAAATATAAACAACAGAGTATACACCAAAAATGTTTTTAAAAATATAAGTGCAAAATTAGTTAAAATCTAAGTTTAAAGGTACTGGTATATATCCTGTGGAAAAAATTTATAATATGTATGACTTTAAAGATACCAAACCTCCCATACTTACAGAGTAACAGCGTTCACAACACTTAAGGTTCCATAGGCAAATCTCTAAATGAAACCATTTACCCACAGTCCCGTCCCCCAAGTGACAGAAACCCATTATTGCTACAGTTATAAAGCTTAAGACAGCTCCTCCAAGAAAAAGGGGAAGGGGAGAAAAGGGTAAGTCAACAAAAGAAAACCTCCTAAATATTACCTTTAAAACATACTCAGCAGAACAATGGATTGAAGTGGCTTTTATTCATTATCAGCAATAGTCCATAGCTGCCTGAGCAAACAAATTCTTCTCAAAAAAAAAAACATAGGTAGGGGAGTGCCTGGGTGGCTCAGTCGGTTGTGTCTGCCTTCAGCTCAGGTCATGATCCCAGAGTTCTGGGATCGAGTCCCGCACTGGGCTCCTTGCTCAGCAAGGAGTCTGCTTCTCCCTCTCCCTCTGCCTCTCCCCCCCACCCCAGCTGGCTTGTGCTCTCTCTCCCTCTCACTCATTCTCTCTCTCTCTCTCAAATAAATAAATAAAATCTTAAAAAAAATAAATAAAAATAAATAAATAAAATTTAAAAAAAAACCATAGGTACAAATACAAAATTAGCTGTAGGATCCTCAGGCAAATCACTAAAACTATGATTCAACATCCATAAAACAGAGCTAATACCCAATCTTTCTATCTGGAGTTGTTCTAAGGATCAAATGGGATAAGCGAAGAGCTACAGAAACAAATAAGGTGCTACTTGAATACAGTATGTGAACACAGTAAAGATCTGAAAGAACTGGCCATTAAGATTAACAGAAGTTACTATATAAACTTTTACTCATCAGTTCAATTAGTTCCCCCCTAACTATTAATCTGATCCCAAAAAGTTGTTGAGACAATTAATACAAGGTAAGGACCAAGTTATCCAACTCAATTCCTTCAAATGATATGCTAAAACATACTTCCAAACACAAGTAATAATAATAAAAAAGACAACATACTTGAAAAACTGGTTGCATCACACTGAGAAACATAAAGTTGGATTTCTACTTCTTATCATATATAGGCAGAGAAGCATATGAGAGATAAAATGTAGGAGAATATTCCCTTGAGATGGGAATGAATTTCTTTGATATGGCCAAAAACAATACAAATCATAAGGAAAAGTAAAGATCTGATTTGAAACACAAAGCAGAAAAATAGGCAATGGACACAAAAACCAACACATAAAAGGTGAAAAACATGTGAGCAAGTGTTCATCTCTAGAAATCAGAAAATGCAAGTTTAAATGAGATACCACCACCTACCCATCAGATTGGCAAACAAGAAAGTTGAGTAATCCAAGTCTTTTGGGGATGTGAGTAAAGAAAAACACTCATGCCCTGCTGGAAGGGGAATCATTCATGAAATCAGGTATGCAAACGCACTACAATCCAGCAAGCTCACTCTTGGGACACAGATGCCAAAGAAACCTTTCCACAGGTAATGTTCTAAAATGGTACCGTTTACAGTATCAGGAACTGGGGTCAACCTAAGTCTATGTCACTAGGGAGTGAAAACATAAAATATGATGGATGCTTATACTAGAACAATAAGCAGCAATTACATATGGCATATAAAAAGCAACATGAGTTTAACTTTAAAGGTGTTTAGTAAAAAGCGTTGCTTCTGGTAATGTTGGAATAACCGTTCTACAGGAGCTTTCAGTTACAGATAAAATATAAGTCAACTATCAGAAAGCCTAGGGCACCTGGGTGGCTCAGTCGTTAAGCATCTGCCTTCGGCTCAGGTCATGATCCCAGGGTCCTGGGATCGAGTCCCGCATCGGGCTCCCTGCTCAGCAGGAAGCCTGCTTCTCCCTGTCCTACTCCCCCCTGCTTGTGTTCCCTCTCTCGCTATCTCTCTCTGTCAAATAAATAAATTCTTTAAAAAAAAAAAACCTATCAGAAAGCCTAGGGAGAAACCAAATCAGGCTATAACCAGAGACATTAACCCTTAAGAAAAGGGAATGGCACTGGATGAGTAACCCCCTTTTACTAGGATTTTCACCTGAGAGCAGGCCTTAATTGGTGCCTGGTTGGCTAGAACGCAAAAGAAATGAGCAATCTCACTAGCTTGAAGAATCAGAGAACACACTTTGAAGCTATCACAAGAGCTAGAAGTGAGGGGAGAAATCCCAGGGAGGAGAGAGTGAAAGAAAGAGAACACCAAATTCTGCAATTAAACTCTGCCTAAATCTCTTGTTGACTGCTGAACTATGCATGAACACGGCAGATGTCCAGCAGCCTAAAAGAACTAAAGAGACATTTCAGCCACTGTCAGCTACAGGGGTGCCCACATTTAGAGTGTGCCTTGAGCAAAATTAACCGGTTTATGTAAAACAAAAACATCAATCTTCAGAAAAATGTAACAAAGTCACTCTACAATGTATTATTCATGACAGCCAGGATAAAATTACCAGACTTATAAAGAATCAGGAAGATTTTACTCACATTCAAAAGAAAAGGGAATTAATGAAAATAAACCATGAAATTAGATGATGAAATTTATAAATAATTTTAAGGCAGCCATTTTAACAATTCACGGATAGTAAGAAAAAGAGAATCATAATGAGTGAATGGGTAAGAAATTAGAGCATGGAAAGAAACCAAAAAATTCTAAAACTGAAAAATACCTGATATTTAAAAAATAAATCACTGGATAGACTGAATAGCAGATTGGAGACTTAAAAATAAAAGCCATCCAAAGATAAATGAGGCAGTAACAGTATACCATACATGTAACTGGAGTCCAAGAAGAAGGGAGAGAGAATGGGGCAGAAAAGATATAATGGCTGAGAGCTTTCCAGAACTGATGAAAGATAACAAATCCCATATCCAAAAGACTAAGAAAACCACAGAAGAAAAAAAAACAATCCCTGGGCACTTCACAGTCAAATTCTTAAAAACCAAATGAAAAGAGAACTTTGAAAACAGCCAGAGAAAAACAACAAAATACAAAGGATACAAGAATGACAAGAATGACAGCCAAATTAAATATAATGGACTAGACATTCCAAACAAAAAAGACATGTCCAGAAAAGATTTAGAAAAGAGCCAAAAATATACCCTAAGAGATGCACTTTACATATAAACACACAAGAAGGCTGAAATAAAAGGATGAAAAAGATACCATGCAAACAACTAAGCATTAGAAAGCTGAAGTGACCAGATTCAGATCAGATTAAGTAGGCTTCAAGGCAAAGATTATTACCAGAGATGAAAAAAAAAAAAAAAAATTTTCACAATGATAAAGAACATCAGGACATAACAATAACATAACAATAAAAGAGCTTCAAAATACATGAAAAGACTGACAGAATTAACAATGGTAAAATACTATTAATTAATCTACATAATTTTTCCCAATTTCACCAACTCTCCCAACTAATGTCCTTTTTCTGGTCCAGAATATAATCCAAGAACCCATACTATGTTCAGGTAGCATGTCTCTTTATTCTCCTCCAATCTGGGACAGATCCTCACTTTTTTATTTTCAGTACTTCAACACTTATAAAAAGTACTGGCTAGTTACTTTGAAGAATGTCCCTTGGAAATTAGTTAAGTACCACCTTGTGGGGAGATACTCATCATTCCTCAATTCATTAACTGAAATACTACATAAGAAAAAAGTGTCCCCTTTCTTCCATATATTTGCCATTTATATTCACAATTTGTATTATCACAATTCATTTATAAATGAATATAAATAAATTCAAATATAAATATACAAATTCATTTATATTCCTTTACTTATAGAATTTATATAGAATTATTCCTTTCAGTATGAGCTAAAACATTTTATTCTGTATATTTCATTATTATAATTGGTTTCTAAACTTGTGTCAGATTTGCTGATTAGAGACCCCATCCCCTCAAAAGTTGACTCCTGTGTTTTTTCCACATGCCCTCATCATTTTTTGAGTACTTCCTTACTTTGTGGCACCACAAAATGTTCTAGAGCTCATCTTGTAATTTCCTTGCCTAAGCCCTGGAATCACCCACTTCTCCCCAAGAATCCCTGGTTCCTTTTATATTTAAGAATAGTATTTAGAAACAAAGATCTGGGTGCTAATGTACTCACTATTGCAGGGATGGGTCATTGCCTCCAGGCCCTCCCAGCAAACAGAGCTAGAAAACATATTTATGTGTATACACACACACACACACACACACACACCTGTATTTCTATCCAACTACCCATAACCATAAATAACCATATATTCATATTGATACCTCCAATTACAATCCAACACTAGTTCAGTCTTGCCTTTACTTTCCTTATTTTTAAGTTCTGACAGTGAAAAACCTGGCTCTCATTATCCACAATACGTTTACTTATTTGCTTATTCCTAATATTCACATAAAGTAGTTACAGAATTCCTAATCCATACCACTGTGAGAAAGTAATTGTAGTGCGGGATTTGTTTACAGTTCTTGTCTCCAGCTTTAGACTATAGTCAAAATACTATTCTCTAAAGTTACTTAGGTTAGTTCTTTTCATATCCACCCCTTCACTATACTTATGTTATTCATTAGTTAAGTTCATTTGTTACCGTCTGCATTCTATTTCGGGCTAACTCACAACCTTGTTGGTCTCAATTATTCAACTAATTTTGGGGTATGAGGAACATTATCAGGTTCTAAGAGTTAGAGCTATATAAAGTATATACTCAAGAAAATCCACTTCTTTTCATCCCTATTACCCCATTCACAACAACCCCCAGTAGGTAACCAACCTCACTTGTTTCTGGTTTATCCATTCAGGATTACTTCTGCACATGTGTATTTTCTTTCACAAAGGGCTGTATATTATACTCTTTTACACTCTGCATTTTTTTCCACTTAGCAGTACATTCTGCAAATCAATCCACGTAGTGATCCACACAGTTCTTCCTCATACTTTGCTAATGCAACTCTGCTACCTGAATGTCCCATAGTTTATATGACCATTCTCCTATGAATGGGCATTTAAGTTGTTTCCAGTATTTTGTAATTGCAAACAATGCTCCAATTGATATCCTTGTGCCTATATATTTTCATAGTTTTGGAGGTATACTTTCAAGGTAGATTTCTAGATGTGGGGCTGATGAGTCAAAGGGTAAGTGCATATATAGCTTTGTTAGATTACTGTCAAATTCTGATCCAGATGGGTTGTACCAGTTTGTATTATCACAATACATGAGAGTGCCTGTTTCCCCATAGCCACTTATTATTTTTGCCAATCTGATATGTGAGAATTGTATTTCAGTGTTGCTTTAATTTGCATTTCTGAGTGAATCTGACCACTTTTCCATATGTCTAATGGCCCTGTTACATATTTTCTGTGAAATGTCTATTCATGTCTTTTTCCCCATTTTTCTATTGGCTTTTCATTCCTTTGTCCCTCAAATTTCAAGTTTGTTATATTAGGAGTATTAGCCCTTTGTCCATGGCATATGCTGCAAAGATTCTCTCCTGGTTTCATAGGTGTCCTTTGAATTTATGCTATTTTTTTCTGTCATGCAGAAATTATTTTTATATTGTTCAAACTGACTAGCTCAAAATTCAGAGGCAATGAAAAGAATGACCACAGTTAAAAAGCCTTTTCCTAAATCAAGGTTGAAGAGGAGTTCATGTTCGCTTCTAGTACTTGTACAATATTTTTTACATTTCACGCTAATTCATTTCTAGTTTATTCTTTTGAATAGCTTGAGACATGGGTCTAATTTTATCCTTTTCCAAATGGCTACCCAGCTGTCCTAAAACCATGTATGAATAATCCACCTTAACCCCAGGAATTTAAGATATTACCTTTATCAAACACTTGATTTCTCTATGTACCTGGATCTATTCCTGTTCTTTCTATGATATTCCACTGGTCTGTCTACTCACATGCCAGACCACATTTTGAATTATATAGGTGTTACTGTGTCTCTATTTAGTAGAGTTAGTATAACCTGTACAATTTCCCGCCATTGTTATCCTGGTTATTCTAGCGTGTTACCAACTTATCTAAGTCCTTAAAAAGTTTGTTAGTAGTTTTTACTGATGTTTGTGCTCCATTTATAATATAAAGTAACTTAGGGAAAATCAGTATCTTTATATTGATGAGTCACAGTATCTCTTTTAAGTTTATTGCCAAGTAATTACTGGTACTCAAATGGGTATGTTTTAACATTATGCTCTGATTATTGTTGTTGAAGGTTAATTTCTATATGGTAATCTGTGCTTCTAATTGATTTTTCTTCTCTGACTGCACTGGCTAATACCTATAGTACAATGATGAGGAGTAATAGAGATAGTGGGAATCTCTGCTTTGCTCCTAACTTTTGTGAAAATGTCTCTAGTGTTTCCCCTAAGTAAGATACTAATGCATATGAATCTTACCATGATAAAATCTGGGGACTAAAGTACATGAATCTTACCATGATAAAAAAGTAACCCTCAATTCCTATGTCCAACCTGGACGAGTTTTTTATTAGGAATGGGCGCTGAATTTGTCAAAGGTTTCTCTTCAGCACCTATGGTGGTAACAATCTGATTTTACCTTTAGTTCTATTATTATGATGCCTGATACTAATGGATTTCCTAATACTCAATCTTGCATTCCTGGAAAGAATACCACTTGGTATATTATTTGCTCAATGAGGTAACGATTTTGTTTGCTAGATTTTTATTTAGTATTTTTACACAAATATTCATTACTGATATTGGTCCGTATATTGCGTCCTTTTTATACTATTTTTATCAGGTACACTTGCTTTAAATGGGGAAATGGGTAAAAACAGTATTATGGTTCCTCAAAAAATTAAACATAGAATTATCATAAAGATCCAGTAATTTCACTTCTAGTTAGATATCAAAAAGAATTAAAAGCAGGGATTCAAACAGATATTTGCATACTCGTGTTCAAAGCTGCATTATCAATAGCCAAAAGGTGGAAGCCACACAAGTGTCCACCAATAGATGAATGGATAAACAAAATGTAGTGTGTATATACAACAATGAAATATTATTAAGCCTTAAAGAAGAGTTAAGCTTTCATACATTCTATAACACATACAAACCTTAAAGACATTATGCTAAATGAAATATACCAGGCACAAAAAGACAAATACTATATGATTCCACTTACATGAAGTAGTTAAACTCATAGAGACAGAAAGTAGAATAGTAATTGCCAGGGGCTGGGTGGAGGGAGAAATGAGAACTTATTATTGAATGGGTACAGAGATTCAGTCTGGGATAATGAAAAAGTTCTGGAGATGAACAGTAGTGACGGTTGCACAATGTGAATGTACGTAATGACATGGTACACTTAAAAATGGCTAAAATAGTAAAAATTTATGTCACATATATTTTACAAAAGAAGCTATGAAAGCACTATGGTCTGTAGTTAAATTTTTAGAATCAGGGATTTTGTTTCCATTATATTTTTAAAATATGCCTTTTATAAAAAAAAAGAAGGAAAGGAAAAGGGAAAGGGAAAGGAAGGGAGGGAGAAGTTTTTCATTTCCAATGCTCTGGAACAATCTATAAAGTATTAGAATTATCAGGTCTTTAAAGGCTTAGTAGAATTCCCCTGTAAAACCATCTGGCCATGGTGCTTTCTGTAGGGCATTACTTAATTTTCCCTATTTCTTTTACAGAAATTGACCTTTTATAACTTTCTAATGAGGTCAGTTTTGCTAATCTGTATTTCCCTGGGAAGAAGTCCGTTTCATTAAATTTTCAAATTCATTTACATAGAGGTCTGCTTAGTAGTCTTGTATTATAGTTCTAATTTCTTCTGTTTTCATGGTTACCTTATTTTGTGTATGTGCTTTCTCTTTTATTCCCTTGATCAAGTTACTTAGTAGATTATCTATTTTGTTAATTTTTTCAGAGAACTAAGGTTTTGACCTATTAATGAGGTCTGTTTTGCTTTCTCATAAAATTAATTTCTTTAAAAAAAAAAAATCTTTCTTCCTTCCTCACAATACTGTTAGTTTTCCTTACACTGATTTTTTGTTTTGGTAACAGATTTCCTTGCATTGAATCATCCCTAAATTCATGAAATAAACCCTACATATTCATGGCATACTTACTGCATCTTTAAATACCAACTGGAATTTCTCTTTCTTCAGAATTTTTGGATTTCTATAATACACATAAAGTGAAACCAATCTACAGTGTTTTGGAAATAAACTAATGCTGGAGAGCTAGAAGGTTAAATATGAAACTAACAATTCTTATAAACAGTGTTATTCATGACAATATTATTTTAACTATCCCTCAAGGAAAAAACAGTTAAATTAGTTACACTACACCTATGCAAAGGGATATAATACAGCTCTACATGTACTGATATGGAATGATTTCCAAAATATCATACTAACTTAAAGAAACAATTTAAGCAAGGTCAAGTGATAACACACATAATTAGCTAATGTTTCAATAAAATAAAGAAAAATGAGTATACATGCAAACACATAAATGGATTTGCTTATACATACATGGATTTCTCTGGAAAGATATGAAATGGGGAGGAAAGGGGAATAGGTTGGGGAGAGGAATAGGTTGTTACAGAAAAGGAATAAGGAGGATACTTCACTGTGTATTCTTTCAAGCACTTTCATTTTGGGTTATCTATTAAAAAATAAGTAATGCTTTAATAACAAAATTAAGGGGAAAATTCTGTATCTTTCATCTTTAAAGGCTAATTAAAAATTTAGATGACAAATTGTTCGTTATTTCATTAAATTCAAGGAAAAGGCCAATTAATACTACTACTACTACTATTATTAGAAAAAAGTGGTTCTACAGTCTCAGCTAATAAAATGGGAGAGGTAAATTAAATAACTGATAGAGGACTTCCCTCCAAGATGGCCGGAAAGTAGGAGGAAAATACATAACTATCAAATCATCGTAAGTGCCCCATATATCAACCTGAAGACTGGCAGGACAAACACCACAACTAAAGGTACGTCTGTACAGATGAGGTAACACTGAAGAAGGCAGAAAGTGTGAAGATGTGGTTTAGGGGAGAAACAGATATTGGCTGCTGCAGAGTGGAGACAGCTGTGGTCAGAAAGAAGGGCGAGAGAATGAAAGGGGCACACGGGAATGCACAAGGAAAACATTTCCCATTGCCACTGGCTTGGAAAATGAGAGGAGCTGAATTTCATGAGATCTTGCAACCAGAGGGGCTTAAACCCGAAGTTTAAAGTATCAGTGGACTGGGCTGGGCTCCGGGAGAGAGTCCAGAGGTATACGGGCTACTCTTAGAGAAAAGTCAGGCAAACAACCCAGAGACACACAGCATGGAAACAATGATCTGAGGAGTGCCCGGGGCAAACAATGGGGAGATCAGCTCTTCTCAGAGCATGCCTATGAGAGGCAGCATTCAAGCAGAGACCTCTCTGGAAACAAAGCAGCTGGCTGGCACCATTTCACTCCCCCACCACTCAGCATAAGAACAAAGCCACTATCAGGAACCAGTGCAACTCAGACACTGGCTGCCTAAATTACTTACACTAAGCCCCACCCCACCCCCAAACTCTGGTGGAACTGCCCCTTTTCAGTCATGCTTACCTCAGTCCCAGGGGCATGGGCCCCTCCCCCAGAAGACCAGCACAAACCCCTGCCCACACCACGTGTCGTGACCAGAAAGTTCTGTAGGGCCTCAGTTCCAGCGGAGGTGATGACAGGTCTCATTTCACAAGCAGACCAGAGCACAACTAGTTAAAACTTGCCAATTTCAGGCCAGGGACCAAAACTGCCCAGGACAGGCAAAGAGAACCTCCGCAGATGACTTGCCTGAAGGATAGAGCACCCAGAACACAACAGCAGAGTGCATGCAGCCAGAGACACTCCCTGAAGCGCCAGGCTCTGGACACTACATGACCTCTTCTTCATAAAGCCATTACTTTCAGGAGTAGGAGACATAACTGCCTTTTCTAATACAGAGAAGAAGGCAGGACTTAGACAAAATGAGAAGACAGAGGAATTTATCCCAAATGAAAGAACAAGATAAGGACATGGCCAGAGATCTAGGCAGAACAGATATAAGTAACAGAACTAATGGAGAACTTAAATCAATGATCATAAAGATACTCAATGAACTTGAGAAAAGAACGGAAGTTATCAGTGAGACCCTTACCACAGAAATAAGAGAGTTACAAAAGAATGAGAGATGAAAAGTACAATAAGTGAGAAGAAACATGCTTGATGCAACTAAACAGCAGGCTGGAAGAAGCAAAGGAGTGAACTAATGTCTGAGAAGACAAAGTAAAGGAAAGCAATGAAGCTGAACGAAAGAGAGAAAGAAGAATTACACAAAACGAGAATAGACTTAGGGAACTCAGTTACTCCATCGAACACAGTAACATGTGTATTACAGGAATCCCACACGAAGAGAGAGAAAAGAGGGCAGAAAACTTATTTGAAGAAATAATAGTTGAAAACTTCCCTAATCTGGGGAAGGAAACAGATATCCAGATCAAGGAGGCACAGAGAAGTCCCACCAAAATCAACAAAAGCAGACCCACACCAAAAAACATTATAATTAAACTGGCAAAGTGTAGTAATAAGGAAAAATATTTAAAAGCAGCAAGACAGAAGAAGACAGTTACTTATAATAGAAAACCCATAAGGCTATCAGCTCATTTTTCAGCAGAAAAGACTCCAAGTCAGAAAGGATTCGCAGGATATATTCAAAGCGCTGAGTGGGAGAAACTGCAGCCAAGAATACTCTACCCAGCAAGGCTAACATTCAGAATAGAAGGAGAGATAAAGAGTTTCACAAACAAACAAAAACTAAAGGAGTTTGTGACCACTAAGCCAGCCCTGCAAAAAATACTAAATGGGGACTCTGTGAGTGGAAGAGAAACACCAAAAGTGACAGTATGAAGGTAGGAAACCCAAAAGCAGTAAAAATGAATATTTCTATTAAAAAAATCAGCCAAGGAACACACAAAATAAAAGGATGTAAAATGACAACATATACCTAAAACATGGGGAGGATAGGAATAAAGAACGGGTTCAAACTTAAACAACCAACTTAATATACACTGCTATAAGTAGATGATGTTATATACAAACCTAGTGGTAACTACAAATCAAAGAATAATAGATATGCAAAGAATAAAGAGAAAGAAATCCAAATAAGTCACTAAAGAAAACCAGCAAGCCATGAAAGAATGATAAGGATCAGAGAAAATCTCCAGAAACAACCACAACACAAGTAATAAAATGGCAATAAATACATATCAATAATTACTTTGAATGAAAATGGAATAAACAGTCCAATCAAAAGACAAAGGGTAACAGAATGGATTAAAAAAAAAAAGAAAGAAAGAAAAAGATCTGTCTATATGCTGCCTACAAGAAACTCGTTTTAGACCTAAAGACACAGGCAGATTGAAAGTGAAGGGACAGAAAAACATTTATCATGCAAATGGTTGTCAAAAGAAAGCCTGAGTAGCAATACTTATGTGGAACAAATTAGACTTTAAAACAAAGACTGTAGTAAGAGGCAAAGATAGATACTTTATAATAATAAAGGAAACAATCCAAAAAGAAGATACAATTGTAAAAATTTATGCACCCAACATGGGAGCACGCAAATAGGTAACACAAAAACAGAAAGGAACTAATCCATAATAATACAATAATAGTAGGGGACTTTAACACCCCACTTACATCAATGAACAGATCATCTGAACAGAAAATGAAGAAGGAAACGATGGACAAGATGGATTTAACAGATATATTCCAAGCCTTCCATCCTGAAACAGCAGAATGCACATTCTTTTCAAATGCACGTGGGGTATTTTCCAGAACAGGTTACGTATTAGGCCACAAAACAGGACTCAACAAATTCAAGAAGATCAAAATCATACCATGCCCCTTTTCTGACCACAACGCTATGAAACTAGAAGTCAACCGCAGGAAAAAATCCGCAAAGACCACCAATATACGGAGGTTAAATAACATGATACTAAATAATGAATGGGTCAACCAGGAAATCAAAGAAATAAAAAAAAATATGGAAGCAAATGAAAATAAAACAAGAAGTCCAAAACCTTTGGGATGCAGCAAAAGTGGGTTCTAAGAGGGAAGTATATAGCAATACAGGCCTACTTCAAGAAGCAAGAAAAGTCTCAAACAACCTAACCTTACACTTAAAGGAGCTACATAAATAACATTAATGAAGCCTAAAGCCAGCAGACAGAAGGAAATAATAAATATTAGAGCGGAAATAAATGATATATAAATGAAAAAACAATAGAGATCAATGAAATGAGGAGCTGCTTCTTGGAAAAAATTAATAAAATTGATACACCTCTAGCCAGACTTATCAAAAAGAAAAAAGACCTAAATAAAATCACAAATGAGACAGAGAAATAACAACCAACACCACAGAAATACAAACAATTTTAATATTATTATGAAAAACTATATGCCAACAAACTGGACAACCTAGAAGAAATGGATAAATTTCCTAGAAATATATAAATTACCAAAACTAAAACTAAAAATTTGCACAAACTGATAACCAGCAAAGAAACAGAATCATAATCAAAAAACTCCCAACAAAGAAAAGTCCAGAACCAGAAGAATTCACAGGTGAATTCTACCAAACATTTAAAGAGGTAATACCTATTCTCAAACAATTCCAAAAAAATAGAAAAGGAAGGAAAACTTCCACATTCATTCTATGAGGCCAGCATTACCTAGATACCAAAACCAGATAAAGACACACACAAAAAAGAGAAATACAGGCCATTATCTCTGATGAACATAGTTGCAAAAATCCTCAACAAAATACTAGCAAACCAAATCCAACAACACATTAAAAAAATCATTCACCAAGATCAAGTGGGATTTATTCCTGGGTTGCAAGGGTGGTTCAGTATTTGCAAATCAGTCAACGTGATGTATCAATGAACAAGAGAAAACATAAGAACCACAGGATCACTTCAAAAGACACAGAAAAAGCATTTGATAAAGTACAACATCCATTCATGATAAAAACCCTTAAAAAAGCAGGTTTAGAGGGAATACCCCAACATAATAAAGGCCATATATGAAAACACCCACATTTAACATCATCCTAAACGGGGAAAAACTGAGAGCTTCACTTCTACAATCAGGAATAAGACAGGAATGTCCACTCTCACCACTTTTATTCAACATGGTACTGGAAGTCTTAGTCACAGGAACCAGACAACAAAAATAAATAAAAGGTATCCAAATTGGCAAGGAAGAAGTCAAACTTTCACTATTTGCAGATGACCTGATATAATATATAGAAAACCCAAAGACTCCACCAAAAAACTGCTGGAATTGATAAACAAATTCAGTAAAGTTGTAGGATACTAAAGCAATGTACAGAAATCTGTTGCATTTCTATGCAACAACGAAGCAGAAGAAAGAGAAATTGAGGAATCAATCCCATTTACGACTGCACCAAAAACCACAAGATACCTAAGGTATAAACCTAACCAAAGAGGTGAAAGACCCGTACTCTGAAAACTATAAACCACTAATGAAAGAAACTGAAGATGACACAAAGAAATGGAAAGACATTCCATGCTCATGTACTGGAAGAACAAAAACTGTTAAAATGCCTGTATTACCCAAAGCAATCCACACAATTAAAGCAATCCCTATCAAAATGCCAGCATTTTTCCACAGAGGTAGAACAAACAATCCTAAAATTTGCATGGAACCACAAAACACCCTAAATTACCAAAGCAACCTTGAAAAAGAAAAGCAGGAGGCATCACAGTTAGAGACTTCAAGCTATATTACAAAGCTTCAGTAATCAAAACACTACGGTACTGGCACAAAAATAGACACATAGATCAATAAAACAGAACAGAAAACCCAGAAACGAACCTACAGTTATATGGCCAATTAACCTTCAACAAAGCAGGAAGGAATAGCCAATGGGAAAAAGACTGTCTCTTCAACAAATGGTATTGGGAAAACTGAACAACAACATGCAAAAGAATGAACCTGGACCATTCTCTTTCATTACACACAAAAATAAACTCAAAATGGATTAAAGACCTAAAATGAGATATGAAACCATGAAAGTCCTTGAAGAAAGCACAGGCAGTAATTTCTTTGACATCAGCCACAGCAACTTTTTTCTAGATAGGTCTCCTGAGGCAAGGGAAACAAAAGCAAAAATGAACTACTGGGACTGTATCAAAATAAAAAGCTCTGCACAGCAAAGGAAACAATCATCAAAACTAAAAGGCAACCTATGGAATGGGAGAAGATATTTGCAAAGGACATATCTGATAAAGGGTTAGTATCCAAACTATACAAAGATCTTATACAATAGCCACCCCAAACCCAAATAATCCAATTAAAACAATGTGCAGAAAACATGAATAGACATTTTTCCAATGAAGACATGCAAGTAGCCAACAGACACATGAAAAGATGCTCGACATCACTCATCATCAGGGAAATGCAAATCAAAACTACAATATCACCTCAAACCTGTCAGAATGGCTAAAACCAGTAACATGAGAAACAACAGGTGTTGGTGAGATGTGGTTAAATGGGAACCTTTTTCTTACACTGGTGGTGGAAATGCAAACTGGTGCAGACACTGTGGAGAACAGTATGGAGGTTCCTCAACAAGTTAAAAACAGAACTACCCTACGATCTAGTAATTGCACTACTGGGTATTTACCCAAGGAATAATACGAATTCAAAGGGATACATGCACCCCTATGTTTATAGCAACATTATCTACAATAGCCAAATTATGGAAACGGCCCAAGTGTGCATCAACTGATGAATGAAGATGTGGTATATATATACTAGGGAATATTATTCAGTCATAAAAGAGAATGAAATCTTGCCATTTGCAACGATGTGGATGGAGCTAGAGAGTATTACGCTAAGTGAAATAAGTGAGTCAGAAAAAGACAAATACCAGATGATTTCACTCATATGTGGAATTTAAGAAACAAAAGAGCAAAGGGTAAAAAAAGAGAGGCAAACCAAGAAACAGACTTAACTTTAGAGAACAAACTGATGGTTACCATAAGGGAGGTGGGGGGGAATGGGTTAAATAGGTGATGGGGATTAAGGAGTGCACTTGCCGTGATGGGCACTGGGTGATGAATGGGAAGTGTTGAATCACTATATTGTATACCTGAAACTAATATTACACTGTATGCTAACTGGAATTTAAATAAAAACATAAAAAAATAACTGATACAACTTTCCAGGAATAATTCTTAATACATTTACTTGGACATATGACATTATACAAAGGAACAAAATTAACTTTATTTAGAGATGGTATGATAATATACACAGAAACCTGAGAATCTAATTTTTAAATCTAGTAAGAACAGGTGTGTGGGAGATGGCATTCCATTAAAATTATCCATACCTAAAGAGAAGTACCGTATCATCCAGCAATCCCACTTGTGGGTGTATTTTCAAAGGAAACAAAACCATATCTCAAAACATATCTCAAAAAACACATCTCAAAGAGGTATCTGTATTCCCATGTTCAATGCAGCTTTACTGATAATAGCCAAGATATGGAAACAATGTTTAAGTATCTGTCAAAAGATGGATCAAGAAAGGGGCATCTGGGTGGCTCAGTTGGTTAAGCGTCTGCCTTTAGGTCAGTTCATGATCTTGGGGGCCTGGGACTGGGCCCCACATCCAGCTCCTAGTGAGAAGTCTGCTTCTCCATCTCCCCTTTCCCCCCAACTTGTGCTCTCTCTCTCTCTCTCAAATAAATAAAACCTTAAAAAAAGAAAGATGGGTCAAGAAATTGTGGTATATAAATATAATAGAATAGTATTACAGCCTTAAAAAGGAAGGAAAATCCTGTCATTTGCAATAACATGGATGAATGTGGAGGGCATTATGCTAAGTGAAATAAGCCAGACAAAGAAAGACAAATACTGTTTGGTATCATGTATATACAGGATCTTGGGGGGGACGATATATGAGGTGATGGGTATGTTAATTAACTTGATGGGAGAAATCCTTTCACTATATATATGTGTATCAAATCATCACATTGAGCAGTATATCTTACAATTTTATTTGTCAATTGCACTTCAATAAAGCTGAAAAATAAAATAACCCCAACCCAGATTTATGATTAAATTTAACTAAAAAATTTTTAAAGAAACAAACAAAAAAACCCTGCACCTCCATCTCTACGATAGGCCTCCTTTTTGTCTTTCGAACATAAACTCAGTACCACAACGCCATTGTAGTTGGTAACACCTCTTTATTAGAATGACCCAGCAACACACAGGCACTCCATCAGCCCCAAATGATTTTTTATCACTGGCTCCTTCTCTCCATTCAGGACTCAGCCCAAATAGCTCTTGCTCAGAGAGGCCTTCCTTAACCACTCTTGTTAAAAAAGTATTCCCTCACTTTGGTCTTAATTATGGTCTTATTGTTTAATACTGTGACGGTAATGTGGCAACAGGGCCCTCAGGGTTTGTAAAGTGATACTAAATTATTTCTACATTTATTAGCAGGAAGACTTTCTATATAAAGAAACTTTCACTGAACTATTTGGTTACCTAGCAGTAGCCACTAACCATATATGACTACTTAAATTTACATTTTATAATTCCATATTCATAAATAAATATTCATATAAATCAGCTGAAGTATAAAAAGTAACTTTCTACTGCTAGCTAGGGAGGGAGGGAGACATTTTTGCTTTTCTTAAATTTTTACCTGAAAATGAAAACCCTTGTTATAAGTACTAGAATAGAGATTTTTCAATCTTTTCATATGCTTACAGTGTCCATCTTCTGTCATCTAATAATTATATACTCTGCTTGCCATAAATTTTGTTCTTCTCGTTTTGTTTTGTTTAATCTTAACGGGAACTAAAATTTACCAAATGAAAGAATCAGTGGAAGGAGGGCCCTGTCCCCATAGTACCTTCACAAGGTTAAAAGATTAACACCAAAAGACAACTTCTCATCAGAAACAATGAAAGCTAGAAGACAATGGAATGTAAATTTTAAAGTGATCAAATGAGATAATAAAATAGAATTCCACCACCAGCAAAAACTCTTAAAAATAAAGGTGAAAAGGTGCCTGGGTGGCTCAGTTGGTTAAGTATCTGCCTTCAGCTCAGGTCATGATCCCAGGGTCCTGGTTCAGAGTCCCACATCAGGCTCCCTGCTCTGCGGGGAGCCTGCCTCTGCCTCTCTCTGTCTCTCATGAATAAATAAATAAAATCTTTAAAAAAATTAAAGAAATAAAAATAAAGGTGAGAATGGGGCACCTGGGTGGCTCAGTGAGTTAAGCACCCAACTCTTGGTTTTGGCTCAGGTCACCATCTCTGGGTCGTGAGATCAAGCCCCACGTCAGCCTCCATGCTAGGCCTGGAGCAGCTTGCTTCAGATTCTCTCTCTCTCCTCCTCTGCCCCTCCCCTCCTCTCTCTCTCTCCCCCTCCTCTCAAAAAACTAAATTAAAAAAATAAAAAATAAAAGTGAGAAAACTTCTGCTTCAGCTAGTAACGGACCACTAATCTCACTAAGAACTAGAAAATTTTAGGGGGAAAAAAACAGAACTTCTCATTTTGAAGGCAGCAGAAAGTTCTGAGGTAATAACAGAAGGAGTGAAGACTCCAAGGAAAGAACAACTTTGGAGAGGGAGGGGATTTCTGTAGCTGCTTTCACCCTGAGGCCTTTGCTGATTTGGCAAAAACCAGCAGTTGGCAGGAGGCTAGGATTAGCACTGGCAGGTAAAGACTCTGATCCACAAGGTGATGTAATTCTTATATGCATCTTCTCAAGGTGGATAAAATCCCTAGATTAGTAGGGTATCCAAACTTGAGTGTGCATAAATTCTTATTCAGTGGGCACACATGTGGGGGGGGGGCTCAGCAGATGAAGTGTCCAGGAATCCGATGTTAATTTTTTCAAGCACCCCATGATAGCCCTGAAACTAAAGAGACCTTACAAAATATATGTACAAACGTTAACAGTATTTTTTTTTCCCCAAAAAGTGGTTATTAAATTTATGTTTCAGGTAAACTCCGATTACTATTTAATATTTTACTCTCATACCAACTTATAACTGATTTTCCATCCCACGGTCAAAAATAAATGTCTATATGTTATACCTTTTATCACACACTTAGCAAAATCTTCCATACACAAAAACAAAATGTTCTAAAATTAAACTGAAAAGGTTTTGTTAAGTATAGCAACCTTAAAAGGATTGAGATCAAGAGGTAACTCTAATACGCCTTTCAAATGGTGACACATGGAAGGGATAGTTCAATTGTAAGAAAAAGTAAAACTAAAAAAATGCGTTATAACAACTATCTATGAACATTTTGCAAAGAAAGTCATTCCACATCAAGAATAAGAGAAATCTTAAATCATTTAAGGCTGCAGATAGTTCAAGTTTAGAGGCAAAACATATTAAATGAAACTTCCTCATACATAGCAAGTACTGTTTCACTACACAAAATCTTGATCACATTTAATGAGTATAAAATACATGAAGGAGATAATGCCCAGAATCCCATTAAATTTTATGTATGTCTGACTTTACTTACAATGATATGGGTGATCACTTTAAGTAAGGTAAGTTAAAACACTTACCTGGGTTTCATATAAGTGGGCAATGTGAAATTGAACTGCAAAGATGATGGAAAATAAAAATCAATAACAATATAATAGTGTTTGGGGTAAATTAAGTAAGAATATAAAATGTCAAACATAAGCACAATCTACACTATACAGATTTAACGAGACATAACTTTTATTTTTAATAAAAAAATATACAAGCAAACACACTAAAGAACATCAACATAAGACGCCACATGTATTCACTGTTGCTCACTATCAAATTTTGTCAGTGTAATTATTAAAATGAACATTAAAATCTATAGCAAGTGAGTATACGCCTTACAAAGTTCAAAACTGCAAGATGAAGCAAATATAGAAAACTCCTATAATCTATGCATTTCAAAACATGGTATTTAAAAACTGAGTTCCAAGACAATAAAATATAGTAAAGTCAATATATGATAAAAAAACATATAAAAACCAAAGAAAGCCTCTAATTCCTTATACCACATTTCATAACAACATTTATAAAAAAGTCATAAAGCAGGATGATGCTGGAAATAACATACAGAGGAAATGAATTGTTGCATTTCTCTATCGGTTCTTCAGAATTAAGAAAAAAAAAGTCAAAAACCACTTAGAAGGCAAGAATAGTAAACAGTCCCAAGATTAACAAATATGTCTTGAAAATCAAGTAAGAATATATTTTAGCTTTTGTTTGCAGCTCTCCCTGATACCAACACCAAAGTATGAATGATTCAACAAAAGCAACAATGAACCAGGAATCAAAATTGGATTCTAGCTACTTCAATACTATAATTTTCATTCTTCAATGACAACTCTCTTTTTAATGTTCTAACTACCTGGATTTCCCAGCTGGATTTACACCTTTCAAATTTATATGCAAAAATGTTGATGTGGATCTTTAAAAACAAGGTCCACAGGACTACCGTCAAGTATTCACTGCTGGATGCACCATGAACTAACTCTCTCACTGATTCATTCCTCTAACTGTAAGATTCACCTGGGAGGCTTGTTAAAAATAGAGATTCCTGGGGTGCCTGGGTGGCTCAGTCGTTATGCGTCTGCTTTGGCTCAGGTCATGATCCCAGGGTCTTGAGATCAAGCCCCATTTCCTCATTTCGGGCTCCTTGCTCAGCGGGAAGCCTGCTTCTCCCTCTCTCACTCCCACTCTCCCTCCCTGTCTCTCTCTGTCAGATAAATAAATAAAATCTTTAAAAAAAAAAAAATAGAGATTCCTGAGATTATGATTCAGTGAGCCTGCAGCGTGGCCTGGAAAGCTGTCTTTTTAAATCAGTTCTGCAAGAGATTCTTATACCTGTTCTAGACTAGCATCTGGGAAGAACTAAACTAAATAACCATAAAGAATAAAACAAAATATATGAACTTTAAAATACAACATTTTTAGATCAAAAGTAAAACTACATCTCTCCATAAATCGTTAAATATTACATGTTTAATCAGAGACGAGGCAAAATAAAAATATCTTTAGAAGATTACAATCAGCTTTTTGTGAAAAACACATAAAAACAATAAAAGCTCTACATATATAGGGCGCCTGGGTGGCTCAGTCGTTAAGCATCTGCCTTCGGCTCAGGTCATGATCCCAGGGTCCTGGGATCGAGCCCCGCATCGGGCTCCCTGCTCTGCTGGAAGCCTGCTTCTCCTTCTCCCTCTCCCACTCCCCCCTGCTTGTGTTCCCTCTCTCGCTGTGTCTCTCTCTGTTAAATAAATAAATAAATAAATAAATAAATAAAAGTTCTACATATATAGATATCCCCTCTGCCTGCATCTGCTGAGGGCTTTTATTTTCCATTCCCCTTTTCCAACACAGCCCTCCCTTGAGATTCTATTTCCAAATCTTACCTCACTACATCAATGGAAGGAGACTGAGAAAGAGATGAAAAATCTATGCTCATTTCCCCTGATCTTCTTACTTCTCTAACAAAGGTGAGAAAGAAGAAAAGAACAGCAACTAGCTAGCATCCTACCACCACCCCAAACTTCCTCCAAGCTCAGTCCCTAGGCCCTCCCTCCATCTAGGGCTTTCCTACGCAATGAATTACTAAATACAGTGCCATCTTTTGTAGTGTGAAAATTATCACATATTTAAATTCTTAGAAGTCCTCTTCAAGAGGAACATAACCATACAACTAAGAAAAAGCTCCACTTGGCTAAGTCTCAAAGTGGAAATTTTTAACAAATACTGCTATAAAAGGTTCTGAAATTAAACTTTATTCAGAAACTATACATTATTTTTAGAATGAAAAGAATTAATTAAATCTAGAGAAAACAATTTTATCACAAGGGGCCATCATATAATGAAGTCTCACATCACCACAATTCTACTTTTAAAACACCAACTGTAATTAATCCCTCTTAAAAAGCTCTAGAAGCAGTAAGTGTATCTACTTACTTTTTAATTGCATAAATGAATTGTGCCATAAGAGAAATATCTCATATAGATGTTTTTTAAAAGCTTACTTAATCCTTTCTATAATCTTCTGATCTTTGTAGTATCACAAAGTAATATGTAAGATTTCAAAGAATAGTCAAGGTCTGTGGCATACACAAATAGGTGATGACGTTAAAAATTCAAAGAGAAATAAGCTTTGCAAAGATAATAAGAGCCTGGTACTTAAATTGTAATAATGTCTGGCTCAAAGTAGGTAGTCTACATTTGTTAGTGCTCTGTGAGACATTAGCCATTACCGTGGTTATCATGTAATCATGCAGACAGCCTAAAATAAACTACCCAAATCAACTGAACTATAATGGCCTAATGTCTCTAAATGAAGCATGTTCCCTTCCATCACAGTAACCAGCGTTGTAGCACAGAAAGTCCTGAGTCCAGGCAAACTCCTCAGTCCTGGGCAAAACAGGATGTTGGTCACACTCCCTCCTATTTCCTTTCTCAACAACCAACAGAGACATAGTAAACTTGAAGATGTATTCATTACGGTTCAAATCATCCTCTTCACGTTCAACAGGAAGTTTTCTGCCCAATGGTGCTCATTCTACAGATGTAGGTGTTTTCCTCTCAAGCAAGAGCAACGACCTACAACTGAGATTTAACCTCAACAGGGTAGAATAAAATGAGGATTTACCAAAATATTTAGTTTGACATTTATGAAACATCCCTCAGAAGTTATCATTCAAACTGACATATTAGTTATGAGAGTTTGCTTTAAGGTACTAGATATAATCAATCAAATGAAAAGGAGCTGTTTTCTTATTCCTGTATAATTAGGAAAAAGTATAAATTAAGATTTTAATGAAAGTGTATCAATGCATTAAATTTTGTCTAATCCTAACCTCACCTTAGAAACTAAAATACTGCTGCACTTGTTACCTTCCCACCATTTATTCTGCAAATACACTGATCAGTTTCATTTAAAGAAAATAGAAATCTTTTATGTTTTCTCAGGAAATTGCTTCTAGTAGCAGTATGAGATAATTGGTCCAGTTTAGATGATGATTTAATCCACACCATGTCATAATTCATGTAATAGCAAGTTACATCCTAATTTCTATAACCTTTTCATATATTCCATCATTTTCTTAGGCATTTTTAACACTGACGCTATTTTCACTTAACGCCATCCTCTAGGGTTAGAGCATGAGTCACTTAGAGCAAAATACTTTCTCAAACCTAGAATCCTTTGACCTTAAATTTTCATTAAGAATGATTCAACTTTTTATACATATTTTTCAAGAAAGAAAGTTTTAAAGAAATCCAGCTTGAACCCAATGAATATCCTTAAAACTTTTATTGGCTACTATTACACTAAGTATGCCAACACTTACTTATTGATAAACACATCATAAACCAATCTGCTTTTGGAAAGAAACATACACAGAAGCAGAAAATAACTGTCCGAAAAAAAACCACTGTAGCAGAACATATTTCTCACATTCTTTAATTAATTGAAAAATGTCACTTCAAACTTTATATATGATATGTAAAAGTAGAATAAAAAAATTCAAAGAATGTTTTCATAATTATCAATAATTTTAATACCACACAGCAGGAATCAGTGAGCTATCACTTAAGAATCTTTGCATATGCATTTTTCCTTAAAGACTGGCAAACCCTGCTTTTAATCCCCCAAGTCATCTACAATATAATTATTGCACAAATAATCAATCTTGTTCATTAGTGCAGACAATTTTAATTCAACAACCCAGTTCACTGGCGTATCTATTTTAGACACAGGCTGTTCACAATAACTGGTCTCACATGTTCCATTTGTACAAGTAGCCATGGCAACCAATACAGTTAGATCCAACAATTCCAAAAGAAAAATTACACAGGACTTTCACTATCATCATCATCATCATCATCATTACTAATTATTTGCCATGAGGTGATCTGAATACATGTAGAAAACTATTACTTAAAAATACTTACTTTCAGCATTGGACAAAGTGCAGGGATTGCAGTCAACCAAAGCTAACTGAAAATGCTGCAAGAAAAGAATGAGAAAATCAGTGCACTAAATTCAGTCATATAAATGTGTCTTAATTTTCAGGTACGTAAAGTCTAACATAATCATGAAACTACGCTATGCAAATAAAACATACTAGACAACCAACTAGAATTACTTTGTACATTTATTGCTGATAACAGGCTGTTGGGTTACTTTCTTGAGACAGCTGAGAATGGAGAATTAACTTAATCAAGTTATCCTATGTATAATTTTGTTTATATGAAAAAAGCTTCAGAAAAAGTCTTCAAGTAAATAGTATCAGTTATAGAGCAGTTAAAATAGTTTAATCATGGGGCGCCTGGGTGGCTCAGTCGTTAAGCGTCTGCCTTCGGCTCAGGTCACGATCCCAGGGTCCTGGGATCGAGCCCCGCATTGGGCTCCTTGATCCACAGGAAGCCTGCTTCTCCCTCTCCCACTCCCCCCACTTGTGCTCCCTCTCTCGCTGTGTCTCTCTCTGTCAAATAAATAAATAAAATCTTTAAAAAAAAAATTTAAAAAATAATCATTACTTTAAAAACAAAGTAAAAGTTCAATGGTATTAATGTCAGAATACCACTGCTTATCTCAAATGAGACAACTTTAGAAACAAATGAAATACTATGACAATAAAGGGTAAAACTATCTGCCCTTACTGATTCTTCAATAATCATTGTATTTGGTGCCTTCTTTTTTTTTTTAAGATTTTATTTATTTGTGAGAGAGAGAGAGAGAAAACAAGCTGGGGGAGGGAGAGGGAGAAGGAGAAGCAAACTCCCTGCTGAGCAGGGAGCCCGACACAGGGCTTGATCCCAGGACCCTGACATCATGACCTGAGCCGAAGGCAGATGCTTAACCAACTAAGCCACCTAGGTGCCCCTGTATTTGGTGCCTTTTAAAACTATGAAATACTACCAAGAATGCATCAAATAGCCTGTGTTGAAGTTCATCTATGAAATATAATTATCTTTTTAGAATGCATGTACTATTATATGTGTAGGCAATATTCAACCACTAATAGTTTACAATATCTATGTATAATAACATCGTTATCATCCTGCCTGAAAAATACATGTTAAAATTCAATGGATAACACTAATTTCTAAGAACACAAATCACGATCAAGAACACTGGGTAGGTGGGGTGCCTGGGTGGCTCAGATGGTTAAGCGTCTGCCTTCAGCTCAGGTCATGATCTCAGGGTCCTGGGATCGAGCCCCACATCGGGCTCCTGGCTCAGCGGGGAGTCTGCTTCTCCCCCTCCCTCTGCCTCTCCCACTGCTCATGCTCTCTCTCTGTATCTCTGTGTCTCAAATGAATAAATAAAATCTTTAAAAAAAAAAAAAAAAAAACACTGGGTAGGGGCGCCTGGGTGGCTCAGATGGTTGGGCGTCTGCCTTCGGCTCAGGTCATGATCCCGGGGTCCTGGGATAGAGCCCCGCATCGGGCTCCTGGCTCAGCAGGGAGCCTGCTTCTCCCTCTCCCTCTGCCTCTCTCCCTGCTCATGCTCTCTCTCTCTCTCTGCATCTCTGTGTCTAAAATGAATAAATAAAATCTTTAAAAAAAAAAAGAACACTGGGTAACATTTGACATCCATCTACTTTATCAACATTAAACCTGGTATATAAACTAAGAAGAAAACAAGTACTAGAGTTGGCATAAAATCCTTAGTATAAAAAAAGTAAATCTCTCTGAACTCTTCTAAAAAATATTTCCATATATGTACATTTAGATTTTCTGAGTCCCTACAAGATTTTATCATTAAAAGTAATCAATAGCCAAAGTATAAACCCTTTTTTAAAAATTGACAATAAGCTCGTTCCTGACCACAATTCAAATATCTAAATAGTTGTATTTTTTATAACTACTGGACAAACTGAAAATTGACATGCATAATGACAACTAGATATAAACTCAAGAAGACTTTATCAAGAGAAATAATCATTAGCAAGCTTTCAGTACTATATTTCAATACAGAATGAACAAAGCTGCACTTGGACAACTAGAACCCTCAATTAACAAAAATAAACTAATGTCAGCTACCCAGTGTTACAGTGAAAGAAAGATCAGAAGGCATCGTTTGGCATGAACATGGTAGCCATCATATTCCTTCATGAATGTCTGTAATGCACAAGCATAATGAGGCAAGCCTACATTTGCAGTATTCTTTAAAATGTAAGGGCTGTAATATTCTGAATGGGCAAACCACTAACAAAATGACTATGACCCTTAAATATTAAATATTTAATCCATTCAACAAATGTTTGTCAAGTATCTATAATGCCCTTAAGACAATGCAGGCACTAGGAATACAACCGTCAATGAAACAAAAGTGAAAGTTATTTGTCATGGCTGACTAAGTGGAAAAAAAAAAAAAATCCAACATCTGAACACTTTAAGAACTGGAACTGCTTTTATTAAAAGGAAACAAAACAAAACAACAAAGAACTGCCTTTATTCTCCCCTGGCCTTCTAAGCAGACTGGATGTATACACTCAAACGTCCCTTTAGTGTGCTACCACAGCAACAGAAATCAGACTCTTTTAAAGAGTATTTGTATACCTGAATCTAACATAACATTGTATGTCAACTATACCTCAATAAAGAAAATAAAAAGTGAGCACTATGAAAGCAAAGCGTGCTTTATAACCACTTGTCTTCCTGTGGACAAAAAGTGCAGCAGTATCCACACATTCCAACTGTACGACATTTCTGAGTCTCATCTATCCTGTTGGCATATGTAGAGAAGAGAAGACAGACGTTTCCTAACTGAGCCATCAAAGGATACAAACTGACCTGCAAAGAAAGTCTTCAAGATGGCAGTATTTTAGTTTTACTATTACAATGATGTCTCACAAAGAGCAGAGAGATGCAGAATTTGAATTGCCTAGACTACATTTCATCTATCAATATGCAAGCTCCTGCAATGAAACCTGGCAGAAGCAATTCTGGACCATGATTTATGTAAGTATTAATCAATCTTAAAAGCACCAATGAAGCCACTGATGTATCATTTCAAATCCACAACATCATGAAATATTAAACATTTCCAAACAGCAACAATATAGAAAAATTACTTGGCAACAGAGTACATATTCAAAAACATGCATGTGAGAATGAAGGAACTTACAGAATAATTACTAAGTATAAGAAACTAAGAAAAGCCACATAAAACTACCCCATATAAAGAAAAACAAGGATACACTTCCCAGTAAACTGAAGGGAGATGAGGGACTGGGGTGGGGATGACATGACCTCAGTTTGATTTCTCATATTTAAACCAGATGCAAAATAGATGTACCTATTAACATATAAGCCAGCAGAAATGACTATCAATTATAATAATCAGCCCCCAGGATCCGAAAATACCATGGTAAAATATCCAGCCCCCATCCCTGCAACCAACAGAAGCAACTAGGAAACATCTGTGCCTCACATGGAAATACTGCAGTACTGAAACTGACTATTGCTGTGTGAAATAGTTACTATGTGGTAGAGGCTTCTGCCCTTCAAAGACTACATACAAACCTCAAGGCAGAAAGCATTCTATAGAAAATTAATTTCCAAGCAAGATTTACCTAACACATTTTTTTAATGTTACAGTGATTTTCTTTTATAGAGCACTTCTGGTCCAACTTAACAAAAAGGATCTATTCATAATAATTGCTGTTGACATCTTTATTACCAAAGTCACCTTTTGTTTTAAAAGCTTTTATTTCAAAATAACTTCATAGCATTTTGCTTTATATAAATTAAGGAACTTGATTTCTAACTGGAGGAGGAGAATCTATATTCATGTAATTAACATATAAAACTCAGGTTTCAAGACTTTCTCTTTAAACTGTTTTACTTCTAGCTGTATAGTCTGTGATTATCTCACGAATCTTTTCAATTGTAGAACCCTTCAACTATATTCCCAATCCTGAAGACAAGCAGTGATATAACTTTTTGGGGGGGGTAATTAACAAATTATTTATGTGTGCATAAGTTATTAAAATTTAGAGCAATGTTTGGATTCCAGATCCAATCTTGGATGTTCTGAATCAGTGGGTTGGAGCTGACATCCTGTAAACCAGAAAAAAAGGTTCTACAAGTTATTCCAATGCACAATCAGGGGTAAATGCCACTATTTTAGTTTTTAAATTGTGTCCTTGCCCCCAAAAACTTTACTTCAGACTATTTAGACAAGGTGTGTGTAGTCGATACTGTTGTCTCTATTCAATTAGTATAGCCACAGCCTTTAGGAATAAAATGTTGGCAACACCAGGCACTGTGCTATGGCTATGCATCTACGAAACTGAATGCACGGCTCACTGAAATGAATGTTCTATTAGAAGTTTAAAAGACAATTCCCTAACGGAATCCAAAAGATGTAGATGAGGGGAAAAAGAAAAGAAGTAGTACTTCAGGCTGAGGAAACAACTTAAAATTATTTTTACACAGCCCTTATGAAAGAGGGCTTTATGGACCATTTTAAGTGAGAAGAGGGAAGATAAGTAGTGTACTCTTCCAAGTCAAGTGATTTTTTCTTTTTCATTGTTACAGATTGCCACAATTCTAAAAGTAGGAATTAAAACCAACAACTTCATTCCTAAACCTAATAGTCTATGATAAATGGATGAGACTAGGGAAAGGTCCAGGGATGTGATGGTACTTCGGGGATTTGGTCTCTGAAAATGAGAATACAGAACTGAAAGTGGAAAGTTCTAGTAGGGCTTATGTGTCACACTGCTGGATAAGCTGATATGATTGAGGTTCTTTCAAAGCCCTCAAACTCAAGTTCTTCTGATTCTCTGTAACACAAGGTTATTATAACTGTTTTGAGGAGAAACTCTACTGCACACCAGTAACTAACAGCTAATGGATCCTGGCAATCTTCACTCAAAAAAGAAGTTTCCAATCTGGAGTCCTCCAAAAGTACCCTTAATAAAAAAGTAAAAGAAAAGACACTATATACTGAAGATGTTCAAAATCTTACTTCTTTTCACAGCCCTTCTTTATGGCTCCAGACTTCTGTCTGTCTATACCAACATCTGATATCCCTCGGGTACTTCCACTCAGTATACTCCCAAAGGACTCATTGCCATTCAGAGCCTTTCCACCTACTTTAGTTAAAAAAAAAAAAATGAATTAAGCCAATAAATGAGGAATCTATTTCCACACTGAATGAGTTAATAAATTAACTCCTTAAGATTTATAGAATGTATTACCTCTCATCCATCCATCCACTGAGAACCCATTTATCCCACGGGTCTTGCTCATCTTTTTTCCTGTAACAGTGTCCTCATACCTAGTCTCCCAACTCATTTCTATTGTACTTTACGAAAGTACAGGTATACAACGGACTAGAAATTTTAAAACACTGGTTCTACTATGCCAAATTATGAAGGAACTTATATTGGTATCCAGCCAATTACCGACAGGTCCCCATTAAAAAGCCACACTCTTTACCTTTAAAATCCAAAAAAGTTCCAATGTTGACATAGTCTAGGGAAACTTAAATATGTAAATATTAGGGAGAATTTCTACATAATCTTCACTAAATTAAATAGATGCACTGGCATTACTGACTGAAGAATATGGGTGTTATTACATCTTATTTTGCATTTCCTTCCTTCCATGAAGGAAATAATTAAGAGTCTGCCAGGATGTGAAAATTAGAGGCATTATATAAAACTATCAAAATTATTGTACTTTTATTGAAGTAATGATCATACACTGCCTCAAATATATAACAAATGTAAGCAATTATCATTAACACCATTAAAAAGTAATGAAATAAAATTCTGAATTAATTATATGGTGTTAAAGAGGCAACCAAACCCCCCTGGGGGGGGGTGGGGATATATCTGAAGCAGGGAAGAAAAACAACAAATACCATGTAGAAATGTCACCCTGGAATGGACTCTGGTTCAGATAATATTAAACTAGTTAATAAATTAAGAATTGATACCCCCACCACTCACTAAACACATGAAATCTTTATTGGCCAATTTAATGGAAAAGTAAAACTGTATCATTGGAAAGTAAGCTGGGCATTAACTTCACATTTCTGAGGATGGGCAGAGTAGCAAAAATACAAGTATTAAATTCTAGGATGGGAAATGGATTTCACAAACAGTATCTACACTGGTCCCAAACTGAGGAGTTTTAGATATAGCAGACAAACTGAGAACTAAGAAAGGGGGCTAAAAAAACTTGTCAGATTCTTCCATATATCTATATCTATATATATGTACGTATATATCTGTGTGTGTATATAAATTTAATCTTTACAACAATCTTGTAGAGTGGGGACAGTTACTCGAGTACTACAGACACAAGAGGATCAGAAGAGTTAAGCATCTTGCCCAAGGTCACACAATTAGTCATATGGCAGGGTCAAATTTTAAAACCAAATTTGCTTGCTCTGAGAGCTGTTTACATAGTACCAAAACAGAATGAATCTGTTTGAGAGATACATTTTGGTAAAAAAGTTATTACCAGGGATACAAATAAAACAGGAGGACCTGGAATCTATTTCATGTGTAGGTGAAAATAAGAAATTTATTATGAAAATAAACTGCATTTTATCATCGAAAACCTGTAGATGCTATATCCCTCTTCAAGCATAGGGAAAGAAAATGAGGTGAAGACCTGATCTATAATGGACGGATTGCCCACACCACCCCACACCAAAATACTCTTTTTTTACCCACCCCTCACTCCTCCACCAGACAAGAACAGTGTATTTAGGGAATTAAGCCCTGCTCCAAAACTGGGCCTACACCTACAACCACATCTTTGATAAGGAATCAATTGAGAATGACCAGTGCTCATTTCTGGCCAATGAGATGCAAAGAGAAGTATTCTTGAAGAGATCAACAGGAAGTCAGATCTTTCTCCTTTATGACATGATGATTGGATATTTACTGAGCACTTACCATATGCCAGCACTATACTAAGCACCTATACCACTACTCTAAAATATCTTTTTATATGAGACATGAAAAATGAATCATCTCACTTTGATTGTACCCTGCAACTTTACTGAATTCATTTATTACTTCTAATAGTTTTTTGGTGGGGTTTTTAGGGTTTTCTACATTTCACTTTGATTGTACCTCGCAACCAGCCTTAAGAATAAGCCAACACAGAACAAAGAAGAAAATGATTCCTTGATGAAACCTTGGATCAGCTGAATCAACCAATCTGGAAGGCTATACTTCACATGTATTATACAAGCTACTTTTTTTAAATTGTTATTTTAATCAGCTTCAGTTGGGAGTTTCTGAAGTTTCTGGTTATCTATACCAAGAAATGTGCTTCTAGGAAACAGCTTCAGTAGTTGAAAAGTCAGAGGTTCCACATCTATCCATATGAAACTAAAGTACTAGCCAGTCCACTTTAGGAAAATTGGAGGCCATCTAAGGGGAAAGGGACATATCACTCCTTCCGATTCCTACCTTCATTTGCAATACCTCCTCCTTGACTAAAAATGATGATGCCTAAAATTCTCCTTTTGAAAACAGACAAGGAGTAATGGAGAGAGAAGCCTAAAAAAAAGCCGACGTCAAAATGAGATAAAAATCAAAGGCAACCTTCTTGTTATGGGGAAGAGAAATAGCAAGGACTCCTAAAATTCTTTTCTCTGTTCACACAAATGAAATAAACATCAGGATGATTATCAAGTATTTTAACAAGAAGACTGTACTTAACTTAAAACAATTTTTTTTTATTTTTTTAAAGAGTTTTTTGCTAAAATTGCTATGACTTGAAGGTTTGTTAGCCTTTATGCCTGAACAAACAAAAGTTGTACACAGGAAGTCTCTACTGAATTTGAGTAAGCAGGAACACTGTCCAACACTGTTTCCCCTGATTAAAAAGGATTTTAAGTATTGCCACCTTCATAGAAACAGAGCTCTGCATCCACAGAATTATGTAAGACACCACTATACTGATGTTCAGAGATAGCCAAATTCTATAATATGGGACATTATCTGATTATTTTTTCCACTCAAATATATCTCCTGAGCAACATTTACCAAGCTGCTATCAAAAACATGTCCGCCACACATAATAGTTCTATTGTGACAATACTTTAAAATGATCAAGTAAGTTTATTTTGTATTATTAGACATTTTAAGAATCTTTGTTAGCTAATATATACTATGAATGTCCAAGAGGAGGTTAAAATATGCAAGGTGGCATTTTCCATTTCAAATCCACTCACATTCCATAGTATACAGCTGACTCTTGAACACAGGTTTAAACTCCATGGGCCCACTTATATATGGGTTTTTTTTTGCATCAATGTATTTTCTCTTTCTTATGATTTTCTTAATAACATTTCCTTTTCTCTAGCTTACTTCATTGTAAGAATACAGTACATGATACATACGCAAACTATGTATTGCAATTCTAGGTTATAGGTGAGGCTTCCAATCAACAGTAGGTTATTAGTAGTTACATTGTTGAGGAGTCCTTACACACAGATTTTCAAATGGGGGGGGTTGGTGCCCATAACCCCCACGTTGTTCAAGGGTCAACTGTCTGAGAAGTGCTGCTCTATATTTGAGGAAATCTGGCAATTTCCAGGTATCCTTTACTCTCCACACTACCTAATTTTACCTTGGCACCAATTCCTCAAACTGCACTTACCTTTGACAACTGTGTAAACAAAATACTTCACATACTTGTTTTAGTGTTTTTGGTTGTATATCACTCCTTCATATTATCAGCATTGTTCTTTATAAACTCATGAAAGATAGAACAGTAGTTGCATAACTGTCTATTTTAAAACTCTAGAACAATTAAATACAGTTTTTAAAAAAAACCTTCAGTAGTACCTTATTAGTAAATTCAAATTACAACCTACTGTAAAGTCTCTTTATCATTCTTTATCTCCCTCCCCGCCCTTCAGGATCAAGATAATCTGCAATGGAGATATTTAGAACATGGCAACCATTATACTCTTAAATTCACAAGAACTTAAACTTTTTCCTAAAACTTCTAATCCTTCAAAAAGCAATGCTCTTGTTGCACAAGAAAGCACTATTTTCATGAAAAGCCCAGTAAGACCTAAAGTGATGGCATAAACGGCACAAGAAACTCAGTAAAAAAAATTGAGAAATATCAAATTTCCATAGTAAGTAAAATATTTAACCAACAATATATTATCTTTTTCTAACAATGTTTATATTCACAAACCAGGATTCAAATGACTTGCAGAGAATACTTTTTTAATAATTTAGACATGACATGTGCCCTGCTGGTAGAGGTCGACAGATTTCTAGTGAGATCCATGCAAATAAATAGGCCAGGATGGGATCACAGACACAGCACCGTTAAGCAGCTGGACCTGACCTCTATGCTGGCCAATCGCTTATAGTGGACTGATTTAGAGGTCCAAACTGAGATTGAAACCTTCAACTTTTCCTGATGACAGACTTCAATTAAAACTTAAAAAAAAAAAAAAAGTTTAATGGTATCATCAGTTACCTATGTCTTAGGATCATAATTACTTTGTACCCTGAAACCCAACCTTGTGTATCTTCCAGTTCATAGCTGATAAAACAGTTCTTTCGCCTAAATTTTCAAATTTTCTTTTGAAGTGCCAATATAAATTCCAACATTTCTCAATGCTCTAATATTTAACAACAACCCATCCCCCCCAAAAATGCACAAAATGAAAACATTGTATCTTGGAAAAAACCCAATAACCTACCTTTAAACTAGACTCATAGTCTGTATTCACTTTGAACATAAGCCCAAGTCGTAAATGAATTTCCTTGGCTCGACAAAAGCTGGGATCAACATAAAGCACCTCCTGAAATGCTTTAATTGCCCTGAAAGAATATAGACATAAGATATCTTAACTTTTTAACACTTGCATGAATTTTTGCTTGGTAGCACAGTAAAACTTCTGCTTTATGCAATATGGTTTTAAAGAAAATGTGTTACGTGAATGTATTATTTTAAAAAAAAAAAAGACTGGGAAGTGGCACCTGGGTCTTTTATATAATTGAAAGTATATCATCTAATACAAAAGGGGAAAAGGAAGATCAGATGAATGTATAATCAATTGTTCAAATAATATTTTATGGCTTAAAATTCTCAGTTTAAATAACTGATTTCATTGTTTCTGGAATTTCCTAGGGGAAAGAGGGGTGGGGCAGGTAGTTTTGTTTTTTAAAGAGGAGAGATTAATCCTGTTTCTAGTCTATTCTGTAAGAGTAAGTCATTTAAAACTTTGTCTTTCATGTTTAGATTTACAATTCATATGTACCTTATTTTTATATGGTGTGAAGTCAGATTTCATTTTTTCCACACAGATACCCAACAGCCCCTGCATCATTTGTAGTAAAGCCCATTCTTAGCACAGCTCTGCAGTGCCACTTTGTCCTAAATCAAATGTCCATTATTTATGTAGGTTCTGGGTTTCTGGGTTCTCTATCATCTATCACTTTCCATTGGTCTATCAGTCTATTTTTGCCCCAAATTCACAATTAAACTTTTATAAATGGTCTTGATTACCAGTAGAGCAAATAACAAGCATAAGGAAGGAACACTTTTCACTGAATACACTTTTATACACCTTAATTTGATCATGTAAATATACTACCTACAAAAAATAAATTAAAATCATGACAAGGAAAAATGTCTACTTTGAATTCTGAAAATTCTAACAGCAGATATAACAATATGTTGTCATTTTAAATCTCTCTACAGTATTTAATTAAGACTTATCCCAAGTACCAGCTAATATATTCTTTGCAAAGCTTTTTATCAACTATTCTCTGCCTCTACTTATCTTAAAGGTGGTTATTTAGAATCTCAGAGGATTCCAAAAGAAAAGTCAATCTTTTATATAGAAAGTTCAAAATATTATACCACAAAACGAGCACAATACCCCCATGTCTTTTAAGTAACTTTATTTTGATTCATGCATTATCTATTTTCCAAAAAAATTGTGTGGGACTATGTACATGGTTATTCTAAAATTAAGGGTTCTAAAGGGTAATGTTGATCATGAGGGGCAGGGGCAATAGGTCTGGCATCAGATACTTTTATACCTGGTAAAATACTTACTTCCTGAAGAGGAGGCTGGGATCTATGTGTGAGATGGCTTTTTAAATGGGTGGGTGTATATGTGTTTTAATATCTGATGTGTACAGGCAGAAGAGGGGAGTCAAAGACCTGACAGAAAAGAATTGGTGTAAATTACCACTCTCATTCAAAGGCAGCTTTCTATTTCTCTCAGACTTCAAGATACTTATCTGCATGTTATTAAGACATTCTCTCTGTACTATTCTCAAAGCTTTCTAATAGGAGGAGGTACAGTTCAGCCTTTATTATTCTCCTGGTCATGACTAGTGCTACCATCTTCTAATAAAACAGGCAACTGTTGGGGGATGGGGGTCAGCATATAAAAGGTTAGGAAGAGAACAACTGCAGCTGTAAATGAGGCCAATTAAAACATGATACAATTGGGAAAGGGTATGCAGGAGTTTGGGGGAAGCTTTTGGGCTAATAGCAATTTTTTATTTCTTGACCCAAATGATGGTTATGAATGTTTATTTTATAAATAACATGTTAAGATGTATACTTCTGTTTATACATTTTTAAAAATGTTATATTTTATAATAAAAATTGAGGGTAATGCTTCATAAAATCCTAATGAACCTTAACTTATGAGATGGGTCAGACAACTCTCTTGTGGAACGGTCAGAACTAAGCAATGTCCACACATGCCAATAAAAAACCCAGGCAGGCCTGAGTCAAAGGTATGAAAGAAAAAGAAGGGAAGTGGAAGACAGCAAAGAAAAGAAATAAAGGAGAAAAAAAGAAGAAAAACTAAGGAAGGGTATGTGAGAAAAGCAGTAAGGAGAACACAGAGCATCAGTAGCAACCCCCGGGAGAAATTATTTCCTACTTGGTCTTACTTTCTATTTCCGGCCTTTCCTCTGAACCCCTAAATTTGTAGAGGTGTTTTACTCCATAGGTGCCTTTCGTGCAGACATCTTATCCACTTAGTTCACAATGTCACATAAATGCAAAGAAACACAGGTTTATTTTAACAAGTTTTCTATGTATGTTAACACACTAGAAATTAAAAAAAAAAAAAAACCATTAACCTATAAGCAAAAACCTGTATTCCAACATACTAGTCTGGGCTACCCTATGTTTATTCTTTAAGGACTATTAAAAGTGTCCATGAGGGGCACCTGGGTGGCGCAGTTGGTTAAACAGCCAACTCTTGACTTTTGGCTTAGTTCGTGATCTCAGGGTTGTGAGATCGATCCCCGTATCAGGCTGCACTCAGCTCGGAGTCTGCTTAAGACTCTCTCTTCTCGGGACGCCTGGGTGGCTCAGTCGGTTAAGTGTCTGCCTTCGGCTCGGGTCTTGATCCCAGGGTCCTGGAATTGAGTCCCGCATTGGGCTCCATGCTCAGCGGGGAGCCTGCTTCTCCCTCTGCCTGCAGCTCCCCTGGCTTGTGCTTGCTCTCTCTCTCTCTCTGACAAATATATAAAATTGTTAAAAAAAAAAAAAAAAAAGACTCTTTCTTCTCCCTCTGCCACCCACCCCCCCCCCGCCACAGCTCACTCACTCTTGCAAATAAATAAATCTTTAAAAAATAAATAAATAAAAAGTGCCCATGAGATGGTATGGCCAATATATATCGAATCATCAAGTTCTTGTTGTTTCAAAGTTTTCCTCAAATTCAATACCTTGCAGACCAAATCTTCAATATCTCATTACTAGATTACTGAAATAGATACACTCTTTAAGGACACCCTCACTCTGCTCTGGCTTACCTATGTTTCCTCAAACATGTGCGTCCTGTAACTGCCTACTAACCATGATACTCTAAGTCAAATCTCCATGTAGTATTTAAGTTCTGTGAGCAGAACCTAGTACCTATTCAACTCTACTCCCAGTTATGACCCAATACTATTCTTCCTCAGCTATGACCTGGCTTATTTCGGGAATTTCTTTATGCAAATACTGGCCCTCTTGACTTCACTGCTTCTCCTCAGGATGGTCTCCTAATCTGAAATATTTTTATTCTTCTATTTCACCCTAAATCCACTGTTACCTAAAAGACTGACCACCCAAACTCAATAACAACTATGCTTTGCTTAGTGTTAACCAGCAGTTAGGTCCACTTTATAATCAAATCATTTTATTCTCTATGTAGTGGTATACTACTCTCCAGTTTTTCCAAGTGGCCTATTCTTTGAGGTCCACACTCCTCTTTTATCTTTAATGGTCTAAATAATACAGAGAACGGTTAAATTTAATAGATGTTTACTAATGCCATCACTTTTATAGTTGGTTGACTGGGCTTCTCGTGGGGGGAGGAGACAGCAATGCTCCACAGTCTATTTACTGAGCTCCTCTCATCTAACAAAATATATCTAGGTTCATTTTCATTTCCTTTTCTAAGCTTTTTACCCAACTTCCAGGTGTGCTTCCTCAGTTTTTTCCCACCTTAGGGGAAAAAAGGAAAAAGAGGGGTGGGTGGGTGGGTGTGTGTGTGTGTGTGTGTGTGTGTGACAGAGGAGTATGTGGAAAAAATAGGTTATCATTCAGACTACATTCTAATTTTGGTCATCATTTTACCACGTTCTTATCTCACCAAACTGTATGTAGCCAGAGCATGATCTCTGCACCACAAACTAGACTAAAAACACCAACACATATAAATTCTGCTGACCTCAGTATTCTGATGACAGAGAATTTCAGAACATGAGAAATGGCTACCCAAAACTATAAAATATTTTCATGATACAATGCCTGGAAAGGTTTACACTTTTCAAATATTAAAGCATATTCTCTAGCAATAATTTTGGTGATATAAAACACTACATCCTTTAGATTTTGAGAAAAAATGCCAATGATAATTATGCACAGCAATATGCACTTTTTGTTTTTACAGTCATTAAAAAGAAAAAGCTTCCTCAGGACTTTACCAAACTATAGTAAAAATAATATTAACTAAATGTCCCTAGCACAGTTTCAGTACATTTGGAAAGAGACATAATAAAACTTTTAACTTTTCTAAGGCTAATAAAGCTGAGTCTGGAGATTTCCCTCAGGGATATCTGAAGGGATAAATGGTCTAATACCACAGAATTTCATACTAATAAAAGGGCGAATATTCTAACTCTAAATCAGTAATAACATGTATACACGCAACAGATAAATACTTCCACATACAGATATTATGAAACGTAGAGGTTCCTTTTAAATGAGACAAATGAAAGATTTGATGAATCAAAGAGACAGGCAAGGCAGGATTTTTAAAGGTGGAGATGGTAAGAGAAAGCAGACCAAACACAATAAACGGCACAAAAGTTACATAGGTAAAAAAATGCTCAATACGTTTCCAGGGAAATGTTAATACAGTGTGACTGACACAAAGAATATATTTAGGGGAACAGGAGGCAAGAAGGACCATCTGAGGCCGAACCAGAGAGGACCTTAAATGTGAAGCTAAGTTAGAATATCACACAAGAGTTCTTCACATTGTCATTTGCTAATGTGTTACTTCATGGCTTTTTTTGCTCTTTAGCCAGTCTTCATTTCATCACCCCAGACAGTGGGAGACATTTTTTCCTTCCCCTCTTGCAAAGGTTTATGTTTTTATCCATAATTTCCCTGAAGCTTAATTAGTCCAAGCCCTTCCAAATTCTCTCTGACAATCTATGTGTCACTGGTAAGCATAACTTTACCAGAACTGCCTTAGTTAAATGCTAGTTTTGTCAAAACAGAAGTGTACATAATAAATAACACATGTTAACATAAACTGTTTCATTTTAATGGAACTATACTTAAGCTTTTCATCTAAGAGCATTACTTTGTATTATGATAGCTCAAAAACATTTATTAAGTTTTTGCCAGACTCCATGCTAGACAAGCTTCAGGATCAATGGTAGTATTACGAAGACATTAGGTTCATTTGCACCCGAAGTGGTCACCACAATGGAGAACAGATATTCCTACACTTTTAAGAACACTTGTGATTGGTACAGTACTTAAGGAATTAACCCTAAAAAAACACTTCACTTGTACTGTGTTAATACTTCTATGTTTCTAATCTCACCGCCACCTCGTTCCCCTAACCCTTTTTAATGTCAACAATAATCACTATATTTCCTTACCAGGCCTATCAATTAGATTTGGGAGCTTAATTTCCAAAATCCTATGCTTATAGCATAGAATTATGTATCTCTTAAATTTGCCACCGTAAGACCCTTCTGATACTGATCAATGGGAATACAAAAGGTTGCAGGCTAGAAAGAGAGGAATGATATGAATTTTCAGATGGATATATTTAGAAGTATGGCTATAAGCTATAATAATTTATTACTGTATGTATTTCAATTCCTCTCACCCAAGGACACAGGTTTCTCACTATAAGGCAAGAAGAAACTCAGTTCAAGGTACCCCAAGCAATGTGCCCCTTTCAAGAGCAAGAACAAGTGAAGGCATGGGCGTGCATTCATGCACCTGTAAAGGAATGGCTGTATAAAGACTGGTTCTAGCTCTCTGATGTTCCTATTTTACTTTGTGCTTCTGTATCTTTCCCCTTCTGGGCATCTTTTTTAACTCTGGTCGCACAATACGGAGTAAAATCAATAGTAAAACTGAATAATCATCGTTAAGTACAATGAGGATGTTACAGTTGCTCTACTACTTTCTGACATGGGCTCCTCCAAGAAGAGAATGCAACTGAAAACTGGAAAAACTGACCAAATAACAAGTGATCTAGAAGCTAACCCATAAAATCAACTCCAAAAGAAACAATGGACAGACTATAGCAAGAAACAAGGCAAACAAGTTAACAGATAAAACTATACTTAATAAAATTGTTCTCAATAATATTAAGTCACTGTCACCAACCCCAACACACATGTTGGTCGCACACATTATCACCAAATACTTATTAACCTAGCAAACGCCAACAGACACCATTACCAAGTATCAAATTTTACTTAAACTACAAATATACTAAAGATAAAACATTCTGAGACATCCTAGGCAGATCCTTAGAGCTGACAATACAAAAAAGGGCATAACACACTCTTCTCTAGAAAAATTTTTTCAACATATCCCAAAATTTCATGTAAATAATTTCAGGGAAAAGAAAAATGCCTGATCCCAGCAGTTAACAGCTACTACAAATAAAACCAAATAAAACACACAGTCTTAACCTAAGGAAGTTCCTAACACTTAAGGCTGTATTCTGAAACTCACCAAGCAACTACTCCATGCTTTCTAATTCTGCAGCTGTTCAAGAAATGCAAGATAAGTTAAAGGATGGGACACGAGAGTTTGTGGAAAAAAACATCTGACCAGCAGGAGAGAAAACACATAGCTAGGATGGATTCAGACAGGGTGTGAAATATGTCATTTTAGGAAGCAGCTAGAGTTGAAACTTAAGATGTGAGAAAATGGTGGTGACCAGGACAGGATCAACAGACCAGAGGGCACTTGTTAATTCAGACACTGCATTGTCCTTTTATCATTCAGTTTCATTTCTTAGGTCAACTGAAGGATACAGATATCATATACAGATAAGGAATCATATGATATAATGTTCCACAGCTACAAGTCTCCTAAGTTGACATGGTCACGGACTTAATGAAAGTAATCCAATTTTGAACTGATGATGGTTTCACTTCATTACTGATTTTACGTCTCTATCTTCAATCTACAGGGAGCTCACACGTTATCAAAGGTAGGTGAAAAACCGCCTGTGTGTGGTATACATGTCCATTCCTAAACTGTAGAGTTCCTTGCCTCAGGTTTCACATAAATTACTTCTGGCTAGCCATAAAGAATGTACCAATGTGCCCAGGAGAACAACTGCGAAAACTGATTAAAAAAATAACTACCTGTCAATCTTCAAACCTGGGGACACAGTACAATAGAAACAACATTAGACTGGGGAATCTGAACATAACCTCGCTTCTGCCACTAAACAGTTACATAATATTCAGTTACACACACACCTTGCTTTCGTTATCTACAAAATTAAGGGAATAAACTAAGTTCTCTAAAACCACTTCTGGTTCTGAAAGTTTAGAATTGTGTATTCTATGAATAGGATCTTCAAGAAACTAAGACTCTTTTAAAACAGTCCTAATCTATCCTTGGTTTTAAATATGAAGCACTAGACATGAGGTTAGGAGGCTTAAGTTTAGGATTGCTCTACAGTAATGGATAATTTAAGAGAAAAAAATTACAAAGCTTCTTTATAAAGATCAATTAAAGTTTTGTAAAGTTTACAAACAAAATGAGTGATCTGAATGATTACAATACTCTATATATACACACAGGTATTCTCTAACAATGCAGTGCTTCCACAGATGATCAAAACCCAACAGAACCAAAAGCAAAGAGGGAAGAAAAAGCACACAGAAAAAGTCATCCATGTCTACAGTTTCACCTTTAGGGAAACCATACTGAATCACTGCCAATACATATTTTAAAGCTCTGTAATAAATACCCAGGGTGCCCAACAGGTACATGACAGGGTTATAACCTTTGGTCAAAACCTCGCTTTGGACTCTCAGAGCATTCGCTCAGGTTAAAATTATGGAGAACAAAAGAGACTCTGATAAAATTGCATATGCTTCAAATAAAAAATGTCTGGAAAGGGCTTTATGGTTTACAAAATATACATTATCTCATCTGATCATCAAAACTCTGTGAAGTAGAAAAGGCAAGTGACTACAACGCACTTAAAAAAAAAAAAAATCACACACACACGCGCGCACACACACACACAAGAAAAACAGACCTAGGGAGTCTATTTAACTCAAGATCAAATTAAGGGACAGCGCTGAGACCAGAATGCCTCTCTTCCAACTCAAATTCTATGTTAATTCCATTGGAGAACATTATTATCTTGTCTCATAAACAAGAAAAGCAACAAGGGGGCAAAGGCCATAACAAAAGGGCCCTACACTTTACAGTTTATAAGATCTTATATATTCCTATCATATTTAATCTCTGACTCTGAAGGTATACCATTATTCCTATTTTATAAATGAGAGAATTGAGAGCTTGTAATCTGGTGCCTAGTTACTGGAAATTGGAAAATACTAGTGCACACATATATGTATATTGGGGTATGTATGTTGGAGGGGGCGGTAAGCAGCCAATCTTATCTAAAAGTTTGAAAAGGTAAACATACTGGTCATCAAAGATCATTTACCCACAGACCTTGAGATGTGAGAGCATAGTCATTCTCCAGTTCAAATAATCTGGGGACCACTAGTCCATAATGAGTGAGAAATTCCAAAAGCTTTCCAATCTAAGCCTTCTTTAATCAGAATCTCATACTATATTCTTTTATAAACATATACAACTCTAACAATCTAAAGTGAGTCAGTATCTCTGAAGGAACAATCTAATCAGTTCAAGAGATTACTTAAAACTGTAGGCTTAGTGACATTAAAATACTTTGTATTTATTATACATACACACAAAATATCAAACAAAACAAGCCATTTACTAGAAATAATGGGAGTTATTAGTTTTATGTCAACTTACCACTGAAATGCATTGTAATGGAAGTAGACCAAACCAAGACCATATAAAAAGGCAGCATTCTGTAAATAAAAGGAAAAAGAGACTTAGGAAAACCATTTAACTTGGGAGAGATTCTCTGGTTTCTTTTTAATCAAACCTGCCCTGGAATTAAAAAAAAAAAAAAAAAAACCCTGTCAGCAGAATTCCATGGGAACATGTTAAATAAAAACCTATTATTCAGGAATAAGAAAATGTTTGAATTATGGTATCCTATTCTCTCTTGCTTCCATCTGTATTCTTTCTCTGGTTCTTTGTTTCTTTAACTACATTTAATTTTATGTTCAGTGCTGCCAGGAAGGTAGTTACAATGCAAAGGAAATGCACAATATAAACCTAGAACAAATTTTAGTGTTTAAAAAAAAAAACCCCACACATGCTAAAATGACACCTAGCCATTTACATTTGGGGCTTTAACATCAGTGATTCCTGGGGCACCTGGGTGGCTCAGTCAGTTAAGCGTCCAGCTCTTGATTTCGGCTTAGGTCATCATCTCAGGGTCCTGAGATTCAGCCCCACTTGGGCTCCCCGCTTAGCGGGGAGTCTGCTTGAGATTTCTCTCCCTCTCCCTCTGCTTCTCTCCCCACCCCACCGTGCCTGCGCTCTCTAAAAAATAAATAAATCTTTAAAAAAATGTAAAAATAAAAAGTAAATAAACATCAGTGATTCATTTTTTAGTACAAAACAGAAAGATGCTTATCCAGACTCATTCTGACCTCTGGCCTCCAAATAGGAACTAGCTAGCTACTCCCTTTTTTCAAAAAGGGCAAATGTTTGAGTATCTATTACATGTTTTGCCAACACATAAGCAAATCTGTTTTGGTAAACCTTATTTGTTTAAAAATAATAATAAAGCTTTCACACTGATCCTTGTGAAGAAATTTCTACAAACCTATATTCTAAAACCTGAAAATTTAAGACTTTTAATAAAATGCTTCTTGCCATACAGCCTTGGGTTGTATTTCCCCAGAAGCACACCCTGAGACAGAAGGTTTTAAATATAAGTAGTTTATCTGGGAAGTTGCCCTAGGAAATACCAATAAGGGAGTGGAGAAGTGAGGCAGGGAAGGGAAGGACGCCAATGAAGGGTGCAATATGGCTGGTTATACAACTGGGTCTGAATCCTGCTGGGGATCTTTAGTAGACAGCGTGGAACATTCCTAAATCATCTTGCCCTAGGTGTGAGGGACTAGAGTATTTATCCCACAATTGCTATCAGTCACTGGTTAGAGGGGAAAAAAAAAAAAAATCAGTGATGTTTAAAGTGTAAACAAAAGTGTAAACAGCTGGGTGACTTTTTGGCCTGCAATTAATTTTTTTTAATACTAAACTTTGTTCTAGGATTATATTGTGCACTTCCTCTGACTTTCAAGTACCCTTCTGGAAACACTGAAAAATGTTTAAGTATATCTTAGAATGTAATAAATATGAAGATTTAATTTCATTAAATCCTCATTACCCCCAGCTTTCCAAATGAGAAAATTACATGCTACGAGAGCATTCATAGATGTGGGGATTCACACAAAGGTCTCAGACAACATCTATTTCAAAAGTTGATTATTTAAAAAAATTTTTTTAATTTGCTTGGAACTGGTTTTAATCAGGATCATTCATTTATCACCCCATCCCCCACCCCCTGAAATAATCTGAGCATTTACTAGGTGTCAGGGACAATACTCAAGGGTTGAGCAAGCCAAACTGATAAAAACATACTTCCCTGCTGTCAAGAAGTATGCAACCTAGTCTGTGCAGGTGATGGGGAGTGGGGAGAACAGTGATATTCAGAATGCAGGAGTAGTTAATTCCGAGTCATGCAGTGTTCGACCCAGAAAGTCTAGATCTGAAAGACAACTGTCTTCTCAGGTGAGAGAGACTGCAGGGAAGGGAGCACGGCTGATTAACATCTGTCACGGACTGAGGTAATTACCAGAGAAGGTGGGGTGGGGTGTGGTGGAATTTACGGAGGAGCATTTCTGCTTTCAAGAAATACCTGGCATCTCCCAATAGTCCTTACTTTGTTCCTAGCTTATCCTTCCCACTCTAGGAAATCTTACCCTATCCCTGCCACCTTATAAATTCTATCAATTATTCAAGATCTATTTTAAATGGCATCTTCCCCATGAAGCTCTGTTGCTTCTCCCACCTCAACCCAGAAGTAATCTTTCCAACCTCTAAATTTGGCCCCTGCACAATGCCTCTATCCTAAGACATTATTAATAGTAAGAACTTAATTTAATGCAAAATGCTAATATCATCATTTCTTTTTGAAGGTTCAAACAACTCTATGAGGTGGTGGAGGGCTTCCTTTATAGAATAAAGAAACAAGGATCAGAAAGATTAAACAACTTGCTTAAAAAGACAGGTACTAAGTAGTGGACACAGGAACTGAATCTAGGCCTGCCTCCAGGGTTCACTCTTAACTACTATATTTTTGTTATTTGTGTACTGACTAAACCCCATCTCATCAGACAAAAATGCCACAAAGGCAGGAATGCTAATCATGTGTGTATCCCGTTATCACCTAGCACAGTGCCTTCTACACAGCAGATGCCCAAAGGTTTAGTAAACTGAATCACCCAGTATTTAAGCTCAGTTATTAAACTCAGCTCCCTAGATGACACAGAATTAGTATGAGGAACGGTTCCTATTAACCAGGAGCTTATATATCTCAGCAAGGAATTAAATCTCATTTTTCCGTAACAGTAAACCATGTAATTCAAACTTTTATTGAGCATCTATTATGAGTCATAGCAGAGTTATCAGCACTAGGAAGACAGTAGTGAGCAGACAAAAATCCCTATCCTCAATGAATTTACAATTTAATGACAAAAGATTATGAAATTAAGTGCATAATAATACATTCCAAGCTACAACCATTTAAGAGTTAATGAAGTATAATAAGGACTAGGAAAACAGGTAGTACACTTGGGTACTGTTCTCAAGGATAGCTGGGAAAGGAGAAGGAAAAACAAGCCATCTCAGCCAGAGGTTCTAACACCCATCTTTAGAAACAGTGACCTGGAGGTGTGAACGGCTATATGCTCTTAAATAAATGAATTCCTTCCCAATATACAATCTCACCACAAATGCCAATAGCATCCCCACTGAGAAACAAAGGTTTATGGAAAAAGATGACCTGAGCCAAGGCATTGATATGGAAATTAATTTAAATACGATGTAGTCATTCTTCAACCTATACTATGAAGAGTTAAGGGAGTAACTTTCTGGGAAATGTACTATTTAGTAAATATACTCCTGCTTCAATACAAATCTTTAGAGGTTAGAGTATCCATACCAGGAGTCAGCAAACTATGGCACACAGATGAAATCCAGCCAGGCACCTGCTTTTGTAAGTAAGTTTTACCAGAACATAGCTACACCCACCCATTTACTTATTGTCTATGGCTGCTTCCAGCTCCAAAAGCACAACTGAATAGTTGCAAAAGAGAGACTATCAGGCTTACAAAAAAGCCCAAAATATTTACTATCTGGCCTTTTACAAAAGAAGTTTGCCAACCTCTGACCTTGACTGTATTACAGTACCCATCACAACCCCAAATTAAGAAATTATAACCTGATGAGATTGCTATCAACTTACACTGAAGGTTCTTTTAGTGTGTCTACAGTAAAGTTATTGTCACGGATGTGGTTCATTAAGTTAGCAGTTCACCAATACCAGAGTCCATAGTAGTGTTTTCACTGATCCCCAACATAGCTCTTAAAGAAACTCCTTGGGGCGCCTGGGTGGCTCAGTCAGTTAAGTGTCTGCCTTCTGCTCAGGTCATGATCTCAAGGTCCTGGGATCAAGCCCCATGTCGGGCTCTCTGCTCAGCAGGAATCTGCTTCTCCCTCTACCCCTCCCCCATCCTGCTCATTCGCTTGCTCTCTCTCATAAATAAATAAAATCTTTCAAAAATGAACAAAGTTGGAATGCTGGCAACCCTTTAATTAGAGCAGAGCTGGCAGGTACTGAAAATAGCTGAGAGCTGTGACTGTACAAGACTGGGGATGTGCCTTTCTAAGGAAGAGGATTAGGATGCAGGTACTCATGTTTAATTTTCTTAAAATCGAGACTACAGCACTCCTGCTAGTAGTGCAGCAGCCAAGCTGAGAGCTTTTCTCTTTCCTAAAAAGGTTGTGATTATATTCCCATTATCTAGAAAAAAATTTAAGTGAAACAGTAAGACTTTCAGGTCATACAGACATAATTGTAATTCCCTTATTAGCCAATTAACATGAGTAATTTGTATTACTAGTACAGTCTATTTTGCAACAACATGTACCTTCCCCCTTACTGTTTTCTATCCTCTTAGGATCAGACAAAATACATTTCTCAGCCTCCCTTGCAGCTAGGAATGCTCAAATTACTACATTCTCACCAGTGAGGTATGTATGATCTCATGATTCCCTTAAAGGAAAGCGTTGTTGCCCTGTTTCCTCCTTCTCTGACCAGTTCCTCAGAATGCAGAACCAGTTCCAAGGCATAAGAAAAAGACAACTCAAGAAAGGAAAAACAGAGACCAATTCCAATTATGAACAAAAATGCAAAGATACTGGGGCACCTGGGTGCCTCAGTCGGTTGAGCTTCCAGCTCTTGGTTTTGGCTCAGGTCATGATCTCAGGGCTCAGCAGCAAGTCTGCTTGGGATTCCCTCCCTCTGCCACTCCCTCCACTTGCACTTGCTCTCTCTCTCAAATAAATAATTAAAAAAAAAAAAAAAGTAAAGATATTACATATTAGTGACCCCATTCACCTAACAATGATAAAAACTTATTACCAATTTGAACTTACCTCAGAAATACAAGATTGGTTTAAACAGAAAAAATATAAAACTATCTCAGTGGCTGCAGAATAAGCATTTGCACACAGAAGAAAAATGCTGACATTTAAAGTGGTATTTTTAACAGTTGGCTTTTGGTAAAGAAGTTCCTTTCTCTTCTTAGTTTGTTATTTACAAAAAAAAAAAAAAGTAACTTTAAGTAATCATACTTAATGGTAAAACATTTAAAACATTCCCTTTAAAAAGGGAAACAACAAATGTACTCTATCACCTCTTTCAATCAATACTGTGCTGGCATCCTAATTACCACAATAGCAGGCAAAAAGATAAAAAAATTGGAAATAACAAAATAACCATTAATTACAAAGGCAGGATAGTCTACATAGAAAATCCAAAGTAACATAGTCAAATCAGCCAAGTTAGTAAAAGTTAGTGAAACTGCTCAATAAATTTAACATATAAAAGCCAACTGCATTTCTATATATAAGCAGAGATTTAAAAAATTAAAAGGACATTTATAATAGCAATAAAGCTGTAAAATATAAAATATACCTTATAATATGCACAAGAACTTCATGGAAAAATGACAAAATTTTATTGAGAAAGACAGTAGTCTCTTTACAATGAGGTTTTTTTTTTTTTAATGTACAAAGTCAATGCAATTTCAATCAATCCAAAGTCATTGTGTTTTATTTAACTTTAGGACTCTAATTTCCAGCACTACAGAAACTGACTAGATATTGAACAAATACTGAAACAAATCTAAGCCTCCAGATCTGTGCTACCTGTTGTAAACCCATTTACCATCTATCCGGCCCTTGCCTTTCTTTCCGCAACTTGAGTCCTATACCCCCAACAATAACCCTAGGCTCTAAAACAGGAGTCCACAAACTATAGCCAGTCAAATTTTTTCTTTTAAGCCCAAGAGCTAAAAATAATTTTTACATTTTATAATGGTTACATTGTAACTGATTGATTAAATATCTACAAAACAGCTGATGTTGTCTCTTGGCCCACAAAGCCTAAAACATTTACTATTTCATTCTTTTAAGAAAGTTTTTGGACCTCTGCTCTAGACCAAGAACTTGAGAACTCCCTAAACACCTACTGATTGTACTTTCAGGTGCTGGCTCAGTTTTCTTCTTGGAAAGCCTCTCCAGGTCTTCTAGCTGGAAAACTGCCATTAATCCTTCCCTCAAATTGCAACTTCTCTGTGGAGTGTTTCTAATCCCCACTCAGACCTTCCCCCACCCTTTATTCAAAGACACACACTTCCACCCCCCTCATGGCCCTCAACACCTCCAATATATCACTTACCAAAAACATATGCTTATTTGTGTCTCCCCTCACAAGAATATGGGCAACTTGAGAGCAGGAACTATCTTACTTACCCCTGTGTATTGGCAACAAAGCCCTCGTCTATGAATGTAAAAGCCAGTTAGTGACTGACGTAACTACTGTAATAGAAAAAGTCACTGAAAAGTCAGAAGATGAGTGCAGATTCCACGAGTTCCCTAGTTTCTGCAACTTTTTATCAATGGTTCTTTCAGATAAGCATACTACCGTAATTCAAAAGCTTTTCTTTCTTAAATTCAAGTGGGGAAAAAAGGGAGAAAGGGTAGGTTTTATGTATTTTAAAAGTTCACAATTATAAATAAAAGTATATCAGAATTGTTTAATAAAGTATACTTAATAGAAGTCATCAGGAAGCAACAGAACTTCCTCCCATTTTAACATGTAGCTTACCATCTTCTATTTGTATAATCAAATACATAGCAGCATGAACAGCATACACACAATTTTTCATTCCTACCTTTCTACTTCATACTATAAACCATAACAGCAATTTCTAAACTTTCCTGACTCATGAAAGACCTTAGGTTTTGCTGCTATTGTTGAAGGGGATCAGGACATGGTACTCCAAAGTATGCCACTTTGGTGTAAGAATTATTTTGGGCTGAAGGCATCTGAGTTCCTCGAATCCCTCATATGTTAAAAGCAGAGCCTCCTAAAAGAACCCAAGTGTCATAACCCCCTCCCAGAGAGGAACTCTGACTTTGTCACAAGACTATCATATCTCCCATCTAGACTCCTAAGGGCTCATTTATTTTCCGAAAAAAGCTGTTTTCCTGTAAGTGCCCTTTCTCCCTCTCATCACCTACTAAGTTGGTATATAGCTCCAAATTCTAGCCACCCTTGGAGTTACTCATCACTGAGTTCTCCCACAGGTATATATGCACTGCATGTGTAAACTGTTTTTTTTCCCCTCCTGTTAATCCGCCTGTTTTAAGGAATTCATAGGCCCTAGCCTAAGAACCTAAGTAGTCAGAAGAAAGATTTTCTTCCCTACATTTTTTTTTTTTAATTATTATGCCATTTCTTCACGGTAAATAGAGTTGTTGAGTAAATAAGCTTTTATTATTAGCTAGTATTACAAAGGTATTTATTATAATCACTAATAGTAAACATGTAATGGCATGACAGAACAGTCATGAGATGACTGGCAAATTTTCACTATTTCAAAAATGACTCATTTGTTCTGAACTAGGTAAGAAAAAGTATGATCTCTCAAGAAATAAAATTTTTAATTACATAATAAACACCCTTGAGTTTTGAAATGTTAAACAAAGATTAAAATTTAATCATAGATTACAGATCAATGATACCTAATTGTTCATTCTGAATTCCAAAAGCCTCTAACAAAAACTAAAGGTGATCATAAATCAGCCACCAAAATTCTTTGGGTAGGAAAACCCTGACTTGAACTGAACTGACAGGAAGTCTTTTTTTACTTACCACTTAATATAACGAATCATACTATCACTGCAGAGATATAAGTATGCTGTTGCCACAGGGGATATTATGTAATACAGTAAATGCATTATCATCTTTCTGAAATCCCCCCCCCCACAAAAAAATCCACTCAACTATACATAATTCTGCATGCAAGAATTTCAGATGAAGAAATCCTTCATCTGGGGCCCTATAGAATGGTGAATCACTTTATTTTTTAAGATCTAATTATAGAGGACAGGTTTGAAGAGATGCAGTTTGAAGAAAGAAGTGCAACTAAAAGATAATTATCTCAGTCATATTTTTTTTAAAAAAAATCAATCATATACTTATATTCTTCAACTTACAATACAGTGTGGGTATAAATCACACAAAATTAGACAAAACTACAAATATAAAAAGTTAAACCTAAAAATCACTGTCATGAATATGAATTCTGATCACCACCAGCCACTGGGTAAATACTCATTGGCTCACAAATAATACTGTTACAGTGTTTAATGATGTTTAGAAAACAGAAATTAAAGTAAGTAGCATTAATGTCTTTAAGTGACAAAATCTGGTACAAATCCTTGAATCCTGAGAGAACCAAAAATGTCTACCCCCAAACTTAGCCTGGACCTGAGAACCTAAACCACACCTGAAAGTCTATCTTTTTTTTTTTTTTTTAAGATTTTATTTATTTATTTGACAGAGAGAGACAAAGCGAGAGAAGGAACACAAGCAGGGGGAGTGGGAGAGGGAGAAGCAGGTTTCCCGCTGAGCAGGGAGCCAGATGCAGGGCTCGATCCCAGGACTCTGGGATCATGACCTGAGCTGAAGGCAGCCACTTAACGACTGAGCCACCCAGGCGCCTCCTTAAAGTCTATCTTAAAATGACTTTGCCAGTCTTCTGTTTTCATTAGCATTACTTTACTTTTCCATGTCTCCTGCCCAGGCACATAGTTTGTCCATTATTATAGTAACCATCAATTCTTCAATGAAAAGCATCAAGAATAGTTTAAGGCCCAAGATTCTTTGAATCCCTTAACTCAAATTCCTTGCCTTGCTATAATCACCATTTCTGGACTGTTACATTTGTAGAGATTCTTACCCAATCAAGCTCCCAAATTGAAAGACCTTTTTTTTTTTTCTATGTTATGTTAATCACCATACATTACATCATTAGTTTTTAATGTAGCGTTCCATGATTCATTGTTTGTGTATAACACCCAGTGCTCCGTGCAGAACATGCCCTCTTTAATACCCATCACCAGGCTAACCCGTTCCCCCACCCCCTCCCCTCTAGAACCCTCAGTTTGTTTTTCAGAGTGAAAGACCTGTCTTAAAACAAAGTTTCAATTCTCAATCAATTCTGACCTTACCTTTTCCCTAGGATACCAACAAAGCTTTGCAGAGGTGGTGTTCTCCTTTAACATGGTAAGCAATAAACTCTGGTTTGTGTTCTTGGTATTTGGGGAGTCAGCTTTTGACACCTGGGAGGATCTCAACTTGCCTGTTAAGAGCTCTGTACAACTAGGGGCACCTGGGTGGCTCAGTTGGTTAAGTGACTGCCTTCGGCTCAGGTCATGATCCTGGAGTCCCGGGACTGAGCCCCGCATCGGGCTCCCTGCTCAGCGGGGAGTCTGCTTCTCCCTCCACCTCTCCCCCTCAAATAAATAAACAACAACAAAAAAAAGAACTCTGTACAATTAGAAACTACCAATGATAAATTATTCTGATGGCTAATTAGTATTCCATGTATTGGGCATCCCATAATTATGTTCTCTTATTATTCGAAATATCTACAGTAAGTTTTTAAATAATAAATTTTACATTAAGTTTTCCTTATTATATGTAGGTAAGATTAGAGGGGAGTTCCACTGCAGGCAATGGTAAACTAATCTGTTTTGGTCTTAAATCCCAATTCCCTCTTCTACCCAAGTAATTAGAGCTAGAAAAGTTGGACAAAATATTGTTTTAAATCTGTTTTCAGGCATCAGACAACTACCAGAGCATCAAGAACTTGCAAAGTTACAATCAGTAACAGCCAAAATTCATTAAAAACCAAATGTCCTTCTACAATAAAATGGATAAATTGTGGCATATTCATATAATGAAGTATTATATAGCAATGGAAACAAAGTACTGCAATATACAACTGCAGGGATGAATCTAACATATACAGTACTGACTGAAAGAAGACAAGACTTTAAAATATGCTGCACGATTACACTTTTATTAAGTTCAAAAGCAAGCAAAATGGTATCAATACGTTATCACACTACTGCTTCCAATGAAGGCTAATAAGTAAGATGACAGTGGTGAAGACTCTCCTAGAGACAGTAACTATAAAATAACTATAGTTTTATAAAAACTATAAACTCTGGTTTATAGAATTTATAATACATAAAATAAAGCAGCTAACTAAAGGCACTGAAGAGTAAACAGAAACAGGCAGATTCTAGTGAAAGACGTGGCAGTATGAATAGTGGCCCCCAAAATGTCTATATCCTAAATCCCCAAACTGAGAATATTTACGTGGCAAAAGATACTTTGCAGTTGTGATTAAATGGACTGTTATATGGGAAGGTTATCCTGAATTACCCAGGTTAGACCCAATGTAATCACAAGAGTCCTTAGTAAGAGGGAGGCAAGAAAGTTAAACGCCAAAGAAGGCAATGTGGGGACAAAATGCAGTAAGATACAGGGCCATGAGCCCAAAGAATGTGGGCAAACTTCAGAAGCTAGAAAAGGTAAGCAAACAGATTCTCCAATAGAGCCTCCAGAAAGAACAAGCCCTACTGACAACTAGATTCCCCTAAGACGCATTTGGGACTCTGCCTTTCAAAACTGTAAGATAATTAAATTTGTGTTTTTAGCCACTAAATTTGTGGTAAGTTGTTAAAACAGCAATAGGAAACTAATATGAAAGGCCATGCTTAGAGGAGTAAAGTTGTATGGGCTGAGTTCCATTTTCCCAGCTATTAACTTGCTGCCAGGCATAGCACATGTTTAAGTGGGTCACTAGTAGAAAAAGCAGTCTAATACAGAAAACCTGAAGACTGGAAGCAGAAGAAATCACAACCCACTAAATAAAGGGAAATTCCAGAAAAGAAAGAGGCAGAGAATTCTAAATTCTGTCTATCCACATGTCTGACTCCTGTATGCAAGTTACAGACTTACAGCTAAGTTAAAGACAAAAGATCTAAGTTGATACTTAAGTTGCCACCCAAAGGAAGTTGAGTTTGCAGTTGGGAGTCCAATAAAGATAATTGCCTGATAAAAGAGAAAGGGGGAGGGGGACCTCCCTAGAAGAAAATAATAGAACCAAGAGTTAGCATAATTTTCAGAATGTCCAGTACCTAACACAAAATTACACAACATACAAAGATTCAGGAAAACAGAACACATTCTTGAGAAAGAAGAAAATCAACTGAAACCAAACCCAAAATGATAAAGATGCTAGAAAATGGCAGACAAGGGGCAGGTGGATAGCTCAGTTGGTTAAGCATCTTCCTACGGCTTGGGTCATGATCCTGGGATCCTGGGATCAAGCCCCAAATCAGGCTCCCTGCTCAGTGGAGAGCCTGCTTGTCCCTCTCCCTCTGCTGCTCCCACCACCACCCCCCTGCTTGTGGGCACACACACTCTCTCTCTCTCTGTCAAGTAAATTTTTTAAAAAAATTTTGAAAAAAAGAAAATGGCAGACAAGGATTTTACAGTTGCTATTCTAATTATCATCAACAAAACATGCTCATTATTAAAAAGACAGGAAATCTCAACAAAGAAGGAGAAATGATAAAAAGAGAACCCAATGGAAAATCTGTAACTAAAAAATATAATACCTGAAATAAAATTCAGTGGATTGAACTAATAATTAAATGACAACAAAGGAAAGAAAAGAATAAACTTCAAAACAGAAAAATTATCCAATGTGAAGACCACAGAGAAAAGGAAAAAAATAAGAGCGCTTCAGGGACATTTATATAAAAGCAAATTATCTACCCTACATGGAATTGGATCCCCAGAAGAAAAGGAAAAAGAATGAACAAAAAATTATTTGAAGAAATAACAACAAAAAATTCCCCTATTTAATGCAAATTCAAAATGCTCCAGCAAGATAAATATGAAGATGATCATGCAGAGATTTATCATGATCAAACTATAGGAAGCCAAAGTAACAAGCAAATCATGAAAGAAGTAAACAAATTGTGTTCAGGGACAGTGGTTCAATTAAGAGCTGATTTCTCATCAGAAAGAGGAAGGCAAGGAGGTATAACTTCACTTTAAAAAGGCAAGCCAAGCCATAATTCCATAACCAGCAAAAATGCCCTTTAAAAATGAAGTCAAAAAAATATTTTCAGATAAAAGAAATTCATCTCTGCCAGATCTTTACTATAAGAAATGCTAAACGAAGTTCTTCAGCCTAAAAGAAAATGATAGTAGATGGAAATGATTCACAGAAAGTAATGATGAGTATCAGAAATGGTAACCATATGGGTAAATACAAACCATTACTATTAACACTGTAATATATGGGTCTGTTCAAAGCAAAAGAACATCATCCTCTGGAGTTAATAATGTAAACTTAATAGATATAACAACTACCATATAAAGGAATTGGATGGGTAAGAAGTGGACTTAAGTAATTGCAAACTTCCCATATTTTATGTAACTGAGACAATATTAACTGAGACTTGATTGTGAAAAACTTAAGGTATATACTATAATCCCAGTGAACGAATAATGAAAAGAAGAGCTGAAATGGACAACAGGAAAAGTAAAGTGAAACTGTAGAACATACTCAAATATCAAAAAGGGGTAGGGAAAGTAGGTAAGGAAGAACCGTAGACCAGGAAACTGAAAGGACAAACAGAAAAGGAAAAATCAAATTAAAGATGCAAACCCAATCATATAAATGAGTACATTACTGTGAATGATTTAACAGTGCAAGTAAAAAAACAGAGATTTTCAGACTGCATAAAAAAAGCAAGACCCATTTATAAGTTATCTATAAAAGAATTGTAAATATAAAGATACCAACAGGTTGGAAAGAAGAGGAAAAGGATATATCATGTAAATAACAAGCCTAAGAAGGACAGAATGTCTATATTAAAATGAGACAAAGCACATGTCAAGACAAAAGGGATTACCAGAGGTAAAAATAATATTTTATAATGACAAAAGGGTCAATTCATCAGGTAAAAATATCACAAATGTATATGTACTAGTAAGAAAACTTCAAAATGTATTTTTTTAAAAAGGGCAAAATTAAAAGACAATTCCACAATCATAAGCAGTAACTCTCAGCAAATGACTGAGATAAAAACCATCAAAGACAGAAATTTGAAAAACACTATCAACTGCCTTTACCTGATGTTTACAGCATAATACAAACAAATGCAAATCCTGCGGCTGTTTTCAAGTGTTAAACCAATAAAAAAGTCTTAATATATTTCAAAAGAATGAAATCATACAAAGTATGTTATACAAATAAAACAGAATTAGAAATCACTAACAATGAGGGGCGCCTGGGTGGCCTAGTCGGTTAAGTGTCTGCCTTTTAAGCGTCTGCCTTCAGTTCAGGTCATGATCCCAGGGCTCCCTGCTCAGCAGGGAGCCTGCTTCTCCCTCTCCCACTCCCCCTGCCTGTGTTCCTGCTCTCACTGTCTCTCTGTCAAATAAATAAAATTTTAAAAAAAAAGAAATCACTAACAATGAGATATCTAAAATAACCCAAGTATTTTGAAATTATATAACATGTATCAAAATAACCCATAGGTCAGAAGAAAGAGAAAGTAGAAGACATTTTCAAATAAATGGTAACAAAAATACAAAATATAAAAACTTGTGGGATACAATTAAAGCAATGCTAACAAAAATAGACACCTTTAAATACTTATATTAGGGGGAAAAGATAGAAAATCAATCATCTAAGCTTCTACCTAAATAAGAGAAAATTAAACACAAAGTAAGCAGAACAAATAAAGACAATCAGGAATCGATGAAATATAAAACAGAAAAACAATACTTAAAAAAGAAAAATCCATGGAACAAAGATTTTTGCAAAGATCAATACAATTGATAAACCTTTAGCCAGGCTGATCAAGAACAAAAATATCAGGAACAAAAGAGGGTATACTTCATTACCAGTTCTAGAGTTATTAAAAGGAAAATAGAGTTATAATAGAAAACAGCAAATCTGAAAATTATTGTTGGGGAATGCCATCGAAAAGAACACTTGCACAGTATATGTGACTAAGCCCAGTTAAGGCCTCTTTATAAACTTACAAGACTTGGCAGGTGGGTTCAGGGATCCATCCATTCGTCTTGCTGCCGCCCAAGACAAGCTTCATCTGTAAGTTTCTTTTGCTTATTAAAAGTGCCATCTACCAACCTGGAGTGGGCCAGCCCCTTTCACTGGTCTCTCCCTGTGTTCTGAATACAGGGACCAGTTTCAGATTTGCTCTTTCAAAGGCACAATTGGGGGGGTCGGGGGGGACGGAGAGTAAGCCACAGACTGTGAGAAAATATTTCCAAAACACGTATCTGACAAAGGGCTTCCTCCAGCATATGTAAATAGTCCATACAACTCTATTAAAACAAAAAAAGAAGTTAAAAATGAGCAAAAGAGGGGCGCCTGGGTGGCTCAGTTGGTTAAGTGTCCACCTTCGGCTCGGGTCATGATCCCAGTGTCCTGGGATCGAGCCCCGCATCGGGCTCCCTGCTTGGCGGGAAGCCTGCTTCTCCCTCTCCCACTCCCCCTGCTTGTATTCCCTCTCTCGTGTTCTCTTTTATTTCTTTGTAGTCAAATTCATCAGTCTTTTCCTATTTTGAGTTCTAGGACAGGTTTTTTCCTTGTTCCCAGGTGTTAGAAAAATTCACCCACATACTCTTTTAGTACTTGAATGTTTTTTATTTTTATTTTTTAATTTAAATCTCTGATCCATTTGAGATTTAATTTATCCTTGATTTATAGTGTGAGGAACATTTAAGTTTATCTTTTTCCTTATGGTTAATTATCCCAACACAATGTATTGTTAAAAAATCTATCTTTTCCTCCACTAATTTGAGATGTTGTCTTAATATGCTAAATTTTCACGTGCAGTTTTGTCCGCTTATGGGTTTTCTGGTCTATTTTGTTAGTCTGTTTATGAACTAATTACCATACTATTTTATTTACAGAGATTTTATAATATATTTTAATATGTGGTAGCATTCTGGTACCCTTTTCCATATTTATAAAAATAAAATAAAATCTTAAAAAAAAAAAAAAACAAGATGAAAAACCACCACTTACCTACTAGAATGCCTAAAGTTAAAAGAGATTGACAATAGGGGCACCTGGGTGGCTCAGTCATTAAGCGTATGCCTTCGGCTCAGGTCATGATCCCAGGGTCCTGGGATCGAGCCCCACATCGGGCTCCCTGCTCCGCAGGAAGCCTGCTTCTCCCTCTCCCACTCCCCCTGCTTGTGTTCCCTCTCTCGCTGTGTCTCTGTCAAATAAATAAAATCTTTAAAAAAAAAAAAAAAAAAAAGAGATTGACAATACCAGGTACTAGCCAAGAGGTAGAACTGGGGAAATCAAACGTTGCTAGCTGGAATGTAAAATGGTACAGCCACTTTGGAAAACAGTTTGGCAGTTAAACCTACAACTGCAATGTGACCCAGCATTTCCAAATCCTAGGTACATATACCAAGAAAAATGAAAACCTATGTCCACACAAAGACAAATAATGTTCACAGAATTTCATTTATATTTACCTAAAGCTGGACACAACACAAATGTCTAGCAACTGATAAATGGAATAACTGGAAGAATCATTCTATGAAATACTACTTAAAGATTAAAAAGAACACAATATTGATACCCACAACATGGATGAGTCTCAAAACTAGCATGCTAAATGAAAAACATCAAAAACAAAAGAATACACGCTGCTTGGATCCAGTTGTGAGGCATTCTACAAAAGGCAAAACTAGAGATATAGAAAGCAAATAACTAACAGCCAGGGACCACGGGTCAAGCAAGAATGGGCATCAACTGTAAAAGGGGCACAAGGGAACACTGAATGATGGAAACATTCCGTATCTTAATTGTCATAATGGTCACACAACCTCATATAAACTGCTGAAACACAGCAAGCTTATACGCTTAAAATAATGTAAATTATACCTCAAAAAAGCCGGTGGAAAAAAAAATCTGATATTTTTGTGGAGCTAAACAATTAGTTTATTTGGAAAAACAACCAAGAAAGGACAGTCAAGGAAATCCTAAAAACAAGAACAATGAGGAAGGGTACCAGAGTGCTACCACATATTAAAATATATTATAAAATCTCTGTAAATAAAATAGTATGGTAATTAGTTCATAAACAGACTAACAAAATAGACCAGAAAACCCATAAGCGGACAAAACTGCACGTGAAAATTTAGCATATTAAGACAACATCTCGGGGCGCCTGGGTGGCTCAGATGGTTGGGCGTCTGCCTTCAGCTCAGGTCATGATCCCAGGGTCCTGGGATCGAGCCCCACATCGGGCTCCTGGCTCAGCGAGGAGCCTGCTTCTCCCTCTCCCTCTGTCTCTCTCCCTGCTCATGCTTTCTCTCTCTCTCTATCTCTGTGTCTCAAATGAATAAATAAAATCTTAAAAAAAAAAAAAAAAAAAGACAACATCACAAATTAGTGGAGGAAAAGATAGATTTTTTAACAATACATTGTGTTGGGATAATTAACCATAAGGAAAAAGATAAACTTAAATGTTCCTCACACTATAGATCAAGGAAATTAAATCTCAAATGGATCAGAGATTTAAATTAAAAAATAAAAATAAAAAACATTCAAGTACTAAAAGAGTATGTGGGTGAATTTTTCTAACACCTGGGAACAAGGAAAAAAACCTGTCCTAGAACTCAAAATAGGGAAAGACTGATGAATTTGACTACAAAGAAATAAAAGACTTCCGCATGGGCAAAACAAATACACAAAAGCAAAGCAGAACAACAAATGGCAAACTGCAACTTGTTGTATTGCAGATAAAGGATAAATACTTCCTACCATACACAGCTATATAAAACAGAAAAATAAAACAATGGCCCACCCAATAATAGAAAATTAGGCAAGAGATATGAACAAATATGTCAAAGAAAAAGAAATAGTCTTTAAACTTCAATTTCAAAAAACTCAACCTTGCTAACAATTAAGAAAATGCAAGTTAAAACAACAATAAGCACCGTTTCTCACCTATCAGATACAAAAAGCCTGCTGACAAACTTTCTTGGTTAAGACCAGGGGGAAATCAGCACTCCCTGATTGTATTTAACACTAAGGAGCTGTATTTAACACTTACCCTATAAAGGATCCCACTTATACACCAAAGAATCACTAACAAAAATATGAAAAGACACTTTTACTACTATTACAGTACTATCTGTAAAGGCAAATACTGAAGCAACTGGTTTGAATAAACTATGGAATAAATCTTCATAACCTTGGGTTAGGCAGATTTCTTATGTGCAACACTAAAAGCACAATAAAAGAAAAAGTTGAGGAAAATGGACAGCATCAAATTCACATTTTTTGCACATCAAAATATACTACCAAGAAAGTTAAAATACAAGCCACAGACTCTGAAAACATATTTGCAAATTACATGTAAGAGATTGTATCCAGAACTCTGACAACAGTTATTAAAAAAAAAAAAGAAAACAAAACAAATATAAAATGGGCACAGGGTTTGCATAGGCATTTCACCGAAGAATATATACAAATAGCTCATATGTTCATAAGAAGATGTTAAACATCATCAGTCATTTGAAAAATGGACATAAAAACCGTAATAAGATGCTACTTCACACCCACTAGGGTGGCTACACTCAAAAACTGAATAATTACAAGTGCTGACAAGACATGGAGAAACTGAAACCCTCCTACATTGCTGGCGAGAATGTAAAACATTATAGCCACTCTGGGAAACAGTTTCCTAAAATGTTAAACATAGATTTACCCTACAACTCAGCATTTCCACTCCTGGCCATTTCCCCAAAGAACTGAAAATCTATGTCCACACAAAACTTGTACAACACAAATGTTCATGGCAGCATTATTCGCAATGGCCAGAAAGTGACAACAACTAAAATGCCCATCAAATAATGAATGAATAAAATGTGGTATATCCATACAATGGAATATTAAATAATAAAAAAAATAAAATTTTAATACATGCTACAAATAGATCAACCTTGAAAACATACGCTAAGTGAAAGAAGCCAGTCACAAAAAAAAACACATATGATTCCATGTATATGAAATATCCAGAAAATACAAATACACAGAGACAGAAAGTACTTGCCAGAGGTTGGGCATGAGGTTTCATTATGGGGAGATGGACATGTCCTAGAATAAGACTGTGGTTATGGTTGTACAACTCTGAAAATTTACTAAAAGTCACTGAACTGCATAGTTAAAACAGTTGAATTTTATGCTATGTAAAAATTATACTTCAACAAGCTTTTAAAAGTAAAGGTAAGCCACAGGCTGGAAAAGATATTTTCAATACATTTTTTAAATTACCAAAATATATTGTTAAAACTTCTACAAATCAAAAAGAAACATTAAAACTAGGTGATGGAAAAATAAAATATACCCTAAAAATCTAAAATGGCAATTTAGATAAAGAAATCCCACTCTTCAATAAACTTATGCTTAAAAATAAATATGGGGACGCCTGGTTGGCTCAGATGGTTAAGCATCTGCCTTCGGCTCAGGTCATGATCCCAGGGTCCTGGGATCGAGTCCCACATCAGGCTACCTGCTCAGTGGGGAGCCTGCTTCTCCCTCTCCCTCTGCCTGCCGCTCCCCCTGCTTGTGCTCTCTATCTCTCTGACAAATAAATAAAATCTTTAAAAAAATAAAAAAATAAATAAAAATAAATATGACGTGAAGATTAACCTGCCCAGGGAACTTTATGAACTGCTTAAACTAAGTAAATGGATGACTCACAGTTCTTCATTTAGGTAAGTCTTTTAAAAAATGGTTAGGTTCAGCTGTCCTCAGAGCTCCAATTATAGACAGACTGTACTAAGAAAGATTTCTATTATAATTTTCCCATTGTTTCTTGCCTTTTCAGTCTTATACACCCATCTTATACATCCAATAAAAGCCTTCTTTTATTCCCAGGTAACAACTTAAGACAAAAAACAAAGAAAGAATCATTTTGTTGCCGTTTGGTTTTACTTGCTTTTACATTCTTACACTTAGGATCATCTTTGGCTAATAAACTGTGTCAGAGTGATCTATCTCTTTTAATAAAATACAAGGTGGTTCATACAAGATAATACAAAGAACATTTTCCTTTCCAAACCTCTTTCCTTATAGTGTTTTTAAACTAATTAACAAAACAAAAAAAAGGGAACAATTCATTTTGAGCATAACCAGTAGTAATTGGCCCAAAAACTAAACAGGAAAGAGACATGCAAATGTTCACTAACCTTCCAGTAGTCAGATTGTAAACTGTAGTACCTCTGGTATGCAGATAACGCTGAAAGAGGGAAAATAAGTATGAGTCGCAATCACGTCCCATTTCAAAATCAGTAATACAAGTTTTAAGAAATATCAGAAGCTTCCCATCATACCCACCACCTTCCAACAGAGAGTGATATTTAAGACCAAACAATTTAGAAATCTGGGGCCTCCCCCTCCTCGTAGTCAGACATAGCAACAAATATCAAATTCACAGGAGTTCAAAGATGTAAAACTAAAACTGTTCATATCTCAGACCTAATCTTGAACAGATCTAGGCTACCTCTTGAATCAACATGACCTTCCTCACAGACCAAATCTGATAAAAGGATTAAGATTTTCCAACTCTACTTCAGAATGTGGTGAGTTATTTGTTCCCACAAGGGATCTCACTTCTAAGAATGACCAAGAGCTCAACCACCTCAAAGAGCAAAACCAGTATTTCTTTTGTGATGTTTCCTTTCATATAACCAACAAAAAAAATCCAGCCCACAATTAATTTACTCCAACTCAATTCCAAAATAGGGCATCCCATACCCCTAAAATATACCACAAGGCATAAAAGGCTGTGAAAAAATTTATAGTTCCAGTCAATCCAAAAACTCAGTGAGGAGGTTAAAAAACAAAGTAAACTAAAAATTATATACACACATTAGAATTGGTAGAGAGAGTCCTTTTTAAAAAGCTGTTGAGCAATAAATAAGTCATGGGGATGTAATGTACAGCATAGTGACTGCAGTTAATAATACTGTATTGCATATTTGAAAACTGCCAAGAGAGTAAATCTTAAAAGTTCTAATCACAAGAAAAAAAATTTTTAACTATGCATGGTGATGGATGTTAACTAGACTTACTGTGCTCATTTTGCAATATATACATTGAATCATTATATTATACAACACCTAAAACTAATGTTATTTATTCAAGTATACCTCAATTTAAAAAAAGACTTAAATTTTTCAAATAAAGATTTAGTAAGTGTAAAATTTTATAATGATAAAAATGGGGGGAAATGCAAATTAGTATTTTCTAGAACTGCATGTGTAATGCTTTCATAGTGTTTATTAGTGAACAGCCAAAATATATGTGAATACAATGCAGAGAACTTTCTAAACATGTTCAAATTAGAGAAGCATTACCCAAAAACATCATCATATATCTGAACAAGTAACTTATTTAAATAATGTTCATCTTTTTTGGCATAAAGATGATGCCAACCAACATTTAGAAATATGTCCAGTTCTAGTGAAAAGTTGATTGCAAACCATCCTGCATTTTCTATTTCTTCACACATGATTGTTGTTAGCTCATAAAGGTCACTGATTAATGGTCTTCTAAAAAGAAAAACAATCCAACTTACCATTCTAGCTGGAAAAGAAGAGTCAAACAAGATTTGTGTCCAGAAATCATCACTAATTTATAAATGACAGTCATGGGAAAGGGATTCTACCTCTACTGCTGGATGGGAACAAGGAAACCTATATAACACTAAATGCCACAACAAAGGAACTATTCTTAGTATGAAGCCCATAGAGGATAGCAGAGGAAACAAATGGAAAGTAGCTGGATACTTCTAGACCTCAAACGAGGCCCAGTACACAACTCACCTATGAAGTTCCAGTTATGGGAGGCAACCAATTTGCTTATTATTTTAGCTAGAATCAGGTCTTTGCTTTTGTACCTAAAATCATCCTAACCAATAAAAGTCAGGGTCCCTAACAATTTGGTACACTCACCATATTAAATCTAGACTGCCCTTTCAATGATGTTCTAGGATTCCAACAACCTTGGAAGGCATGTTTCTCATAACCTAATAATATATATTATATGACTTCATAAAATTCCCATTTTAGAATTGGGAGGAGCCCTTAAAGAGATAGTATGGTGTCCTCCAAAGTAAATGAAACATGAGGTACAAGAAGCCTATGTGACTATCAGCTGGGAGAAAGATGGCATCCGTACTACTATATGGTGAACCAAGAAATAAATATGAACCCTCAAATTCAAAGTCAAAAAAGTAAATGCTCCAAAGTGCAAGTACAGATTTGTAAATGAGACATTCCTTCCATGACCATTTGTTACCTTTCCAATTATACTTTACCCCATTAGGCCTAGTATCCTATTTTAAGAAAAGATCTTAACATATTTTATGATTCCTAATCCAAATAAATCATTAAAACTCTAAAGACTATACAAGTACCCATCACCAGGGTCTCTCTAGCGAAATCCTTCTAACCAAAGCAAAGTCATCATTTCAAATCTCTAAGCCAGTTACGTATCCATGAAAAAGAATTCCCAGTCCACTGTAACTAGACTTTTCTAAAGTCCTTAACAGAGAATAAGGGAAATCATTTGTTGGGACATCCTTATAATGCTTAAAACCTTTTTCACAATGACTGTAGCATATTATCTTACTAGGCTCTTCCTTCCCTAAATCATCTAATCTTCACTTTGTGATCCCTGAGTTCTCCATTGGTTCAAGAAGTCCTTCTTCATCCCACTAGGAAATCTTTTTAACAATACTTCAGGCAAGATTGTCATTTTCTTTTGCCACTTGTTCTTTTGCTTAACAAAGAATGGTGTACCCAAACATACTAATATCCACTCTCTATCAACCAATTTCCAAAGCTTAGATCTTTTTAATCCTGGGAAACAACTTTATTTATTAACAGACTTCAAATTATTTTTTCATAATTTTGAGATTTTGTTTTTAAATAAGCCCATTTAGTCTTTTAGATAAAAAAATAAAGATTATTAAAAAACTGGCAAAGTGCTCACAAAGAAGCTAGGTCTAAAAAAAATAAATGCAAAAGATAATGAGAAGCAAGTTAAATTTAACTATTATAACAACTTAAGTGTTCTGTAATCTTTCTCACACATCTCCTTTATTTTGCCCTTTACCTCATGAAGACAGGAGAAGAGGAGGAAACAAACAAGGAAATTATCAAGGATAAAAGAATCACCCATACAGAAGGGAGAGGGTACTACACATAGTCATCTGTCCTTTTAACTTCATAATCGTGCTACACAACTTTTCATATATGAAAATGATAAAATTAAATAATAATGGTTAATAGTTATGATAAGGAAGGGAAACAGACAAAAGTGGCAAAAATTTAAGGAAATAGGCAGTTTTATCATTCTAGTGCTATAAGTATAAATTAGTAAAACTTTTTTGTAGCATAATTTAGCACTGTCAAAAGTTTTAATACAGTTAACCCTTGCACAACACAGTGGAAAATTCACACATAACTTTCAACTCCCCAAAAACTTGCCTACTAGCCTACTGTTGACCTAAAGCCTTACCCACAACAAAAACAATTAACACATATTTTGTATGTTACATGTATTATATACTGTATTCTTATAATAAAGTAAGCCAGAGAAAATAAAATGTTAAGAAAATTCTAAGAGAAAATACATTTACAGTACTGTAGTGTATTTATTGAAAAACTTCCACATGTAAGTGGACCTTTGCAGTTCAAACCCATGTTGTTCAAGGATTAACTATACATACACACACACACATTTTCGCTCAGTAAGCCTACCACATCAAGGTATTCCTTCTAAAAACATAAACATGGATGTGTGCAAAGATTTAGCTACAAGAATGGACAATATAGTGATTATGTTAGTACCAAAAAATGAGAGAAATAGTCTACACATCCAACAGAGAATTCTTCTACCTATAAAATAGATACTATATAGGAAATTGAAATGTTATGAAGTGTGTTTCTCAGATGGAGAAATTAACATGATACACCAGGTTAAAGAAAGTTGCAGAGTTTAATTCAATTTTCAAATGTTGAAAATTTATTATAATAGAAAAGTCTCCAAAGATCTGCATCAGAAATGTTTAAAAACAAGTGCCTCTCGATGATAAAATACCAATGGGTCATTAATGCATTCACGTAATACTTCTTAAGTATTAAGTGGCTAGCACCAAGCTAGATACAGTGAAATAGAGATGTGAACAAACGTATGGCTCCTGCTCTCAGGCTGTTTACCTTTTATAAATAACCTCAGGTTATTTATCTTCTAATATTTTTCTTTAAACAGTGAACATATTATTTGTATACATGTTAAAATAAGTGTACTTATGTTAAAATTAGGAAATGGTCAACATTATCAAATGAGAGCCCCCAGGAAGGCAACAGGATATAATAGGAAAAGTAGCAGCTTTAGGTAAACCTGCGTTCTCACCACTTCCTAAAAGACTGTGACATTAAGCCTTTTTTTTTTTTCATCATGGTAAGTGTACTCTTTAATCCCTGTCACCTATTTCACCTATCCCCCACCCACCTGCCTTCTGGTACCCATCAGTTTGTTCTCTATAATTAAGAGTCTGTTTCTTGCTTAGCCTCTTTTTTTGTTCCCTTTACTCATTTGTTTTGTTTCTTAAATTCCACATATGAGTGGAATCATATGGTATTTGTCTTTCACTTATTTTGCTTAGCATTATACGCCTTAGTTCTACCCATGTTGTTGCAAATGGCAGGATTTCGTTCTTTTTCATGGCTGAATAATATTCCATTGTCTATAGATACCATATCTTCTTTATCCATTCATCTACTGATGGACACTTGGGCTGCTTCCATAGTTTGGCTATTATAAATATAGTTTGGCTATTGTACATAAGGTTGCAATAAACATGGGGATGCATGTATATCCCTCTGAATTAGTGTTTTTGTATTTTGGGAGTAAATACCCAGGAGTGCAATTGCTGGATCATAGGATAGTTCTATTTTTAACTTTTTAAGGAAGCTCCATACTGTTTTCTAGAGTTGCTGCACCAGTTTGCATTCCCACCAACAATGCACGAGGGTTCCTTTTTCTCCACCATCCTCGCCAACACATTATTTCTTGTGTTGTTGATTTTGGCCATTCTGACAGGTGTGAGGTGGTATCTCATTGGGGTTCTGATTTGCATTTCCCTGATGATACGTAGACATCAAGCCATTTAATTCAAGTTAATTCCTCATAGGTCACAAGCAGCCTAAAGAGATTTTCGGTAAAAGAGTAAGGTGTAACTGAAGAATAAAAAAAGAAGTTCAAAGCCTTACTATAATTTGTTTGGAATTAAATAGAGATTTATTTCCAGAGAATACAGTGAGGGAGTAAAGAGAGTTAAGACAGATTTAGTAGATAACAGAGACTTCAGCATGCTTGCAAGTATTATAGCTTTGAGTTAAGATTGTCAAAACAAGAGAAAGAGGGTGTGCCTGATGACAAGTCCACATATGCAGCACAGGATGAAAAGAAACAACAATGTAGTTTAAAGGTGATGGCCTTGCCAAAAAAGGAGAGCCTTCTGCAGAGTTAGATACGATGGAAATGCAAGGAAGAAAAAGATTTAAAATTCATTCTGTATTACTAGTATTAGACTATGTACTAACTGCAGGCAAAACTCAGCATTTCTGTTTTCACCCCTACCCCAATGTGTAACACTACAGGTTAGCGACTAGTGGATGAGTCTATGGGTATGGAAGGAAAAGGAAAGAAGGAAAAGTATGTCCTTCTTTGACATTCTTCAAATTTGTCAGTTGCACTGACTGCCTTCTTTAGGCCAGAACAGGCTGTGGTTGCCTAAAGTTATTAGGTCAATAGATTTCTTTGATTTATTTTGCTTTGTTATCTGGGGCTGGACTGAAAGTTTATATTTATACCCTGGGATAAATGATATCTCAAAGAGCTTATATTAACTTTCGTTTTATATAAATGACTAATGTACTCAGCTCACTAGCACCCTTCTGCCTTCTCAAATCGTGACTGCCTGAAACACATCTTTTCCTTTATATGTAGCATTAATACATATTAAATACATGCCAACACTTGGGAAACCCTGTGAACAGCATCCACAACAGACCTTTGTTCCCATCTCCCCTTCTCTCCACACCTTTGCAAAGATTTAACATTACAGATTCAAGCAGACAGAAAGTTGGAAAAGCAAAGAAACAAATCCTTTTACTGCTACATCAGCACCTTCACTGAGGCCTTCAAGTCAAATTAATGGACACACTGAAATCTCAGCTTTACTACTTCTCATTATTCAATTAATATACCTGGAGTGCCTGGGTGGCTCAGTCAGTTAAGCATCTGACTCTTGGGTTTCAGCTCAGGTCATGATCTCGGGGTGGTGGGATCGAACCCCACGTCAGGCTCCTTGCTCAGTACAGAGTCTGCTGGAGATTATCTCCCTCTCCCTCTGCTCCTCCCCCTGCTCACACTAACGCTCTCTCTCTCTCAAATAAATAAGTAAAATCTTAAAAAAAAAAATAATATACTCCTCAAGGTCTTTAGTATCTCACATCTGGCTTACTGTAAGAGACACAAAGTATATGTCTTCTTTGTGCTCCTTTAATGTGTTCTGCTACAGCTCTCTGGTTCTTGAAGCTACTATAACTTGTGCTTATTGCCCAGACATAGGCTTCTGACAACCTGGGTTACGGTCACTATTTTTGCTTTCTTGGATACTTCTCAATTGCATTTTCTAATTCTAGACCATCAGTGAACTGAACAAAACTGGTGATTCCCAAATTGCAATGGAAGGAGTGGAGGTACTGGTGACTTTTTTTTAACATATATATCACAGTCTGAAAACCACTGAATACATTTAAATGAAGTTATACAAAGAAATAGGGTGCAGGGGCGCCTGGGTGGCTCAGTCGTTAAGCATCTGCCTTCGGCTGAGGTCATGATCCCGGGGTCCTGGGATCAAGCCCCGCATCAGGCTCCCTGCTCGGCAGGAGGCCTGTTTCTCCCTCTCCCACTCCCCCTGCTTGTGTTCTGGCTCTCGCTATCTCTCTCTGTCAAATAAATAAATAAAATCTTTAAAAAAAAAAAGAAATAGGGTGCAATGACTGAATGCAATGACAACGTATGAACAATCACCTTGACTGTAATGGGTTTTCAGAGAGATACATAATATTCAGTCTATGATATTTTATGCCTGTATAGGTCAGTATTTTGGATTTTTATTTCATTTTATTTTACTATCTCAACACAAATTTGTGTTGTATAGCAAAAATATATACAATGCAAACTAATTCCAATGACTCTATCTGAAAGGAGTTTTATACAAAGAGTACATTCTTAGGGGCTCCTGGGTGGCTCAGTTGGTTAATCGGCTGCCTTCGGCTCAGGTCATGATCTCAGCGTCCTGGTATTGAGCCCCACATTGGGCTCCCTGCTCAGTGGAAAGCCTGCTTCTCCCTCTCCCTCTGCTGCTCCCCCTGCTTGTGTGCTCGTTCTCTCCCTCTGTCAAATAAATAAATAAAATCTTAAAAAAAAAAAAAAAAAGAGTACACTCTTAAAAGAATCACAACCTTCAGGGGTTGCCTGGGTGGCTCAGTCGGTTAAGTGCCTGACTTGTGATTTTGATTCAGGTCATGATCTCATGGGTCGTGGGATGGAGCCTGGGGTCACGTAGGGCTCCACACTCAGAAGGGAGTCTGCTTGGGATTCCTTCTGTCCCTCTCCCTCTGCCCCTCTCCCAACTTGTGTGCACACATGCTCACTCTCTCTCAAATAAATAAATCTTTAAAATAAAAAAAAGAATCACAACCTTCAGTTCTAACAGCTACAACAATAAAGAGGAGAACAATGCAAGCGTCAAAATAATGGTAATTTTTAAAGAAGCCAAACTCAAGATCTATTATTGGAAAATATGCACTGTGTTCTTATACTTTATAGATCCTAGGATAGGGTATTGTAATTCCACCCAAGAATGACAAAGAGAAGACAGAGAGCTCACCAACTCTGACTTAATAAAACTTCTTCACATTAGCAACTCTTGGCATGAAACCTGCCCTAGCCATCTGTAACTGCTGAGTAACTAAAACAACCAAACTTTATTTTGTCCAAAACTGACAGACAATGCAACAAAATGACAAATTACTTGAAGGAAGGGGGGAAGGGAGAAAACAAATCGATCACTGGCAGGAATTTCAGAGAAAACTTCCAGCTCAACACGAACCATAAAAAACCTATTTTTTAAATTTCCAAGGTTTTCATGCTAATATCAGGAATGAAAAATTACTATATCTCCTTCAACTAACTGTTTTACTTTAGGAATTCTATCTCCCAAGTCTCTTACCTCATAATTTCTCTTTTTATAATTTTGATAGGTACTCTGAGGTAATCTGCTACTTAATTTTCTAAGTAATTAACTTAACTTGGTGATTATCCTTACCTATATCTGCCACACATATTTACAGATACTTACATATAATTTCTATTACACTGCTCCTAAGGTCCATCACATATATCTGCAAGAATATATATGCTTGTGGGGTGCCTGGGTGGCTCAGTCATTAAGCGTCTGCCTTCGGCTCAGGTCATGGTCTCAAGGTCCTGGTATGGAGCCCCGCATCGGGCTCCCTGCTTAGCAGGGAGCCTGCTTCTCCCTCTCCCTCTGCCTGCCGCTCCCCCTGCTTGTACTCTCTCCCTAATAAAAAATCTTTAAAAAAAAAAAAATGCATATATATATATATATATATGCTTGTCCTTCAGTCCAGGGTTCTCTGTCTCTCTGGTTGTTTTCCAACCCAAAGAAGAGAAATCACTGCCCCATCTCATGGCTTAAGGCAGTCTAACAGCTCCATCAGCTGTTTGGTTCAGCAAAGGTTAATGAGTGAGCTTTGGGGTTAGGAGTGGCAAAGAGGTATGGTAGACACTGTGAAAAACCATTCAAATCTCGCTTCTAGGAAGGAATATTGGGAGTCCTGCCTGCAGACAGCCTCTATCAGTGAGCTGCCTTAGGTGGAGAGCCATCTTGCCCAAGGTCACACTCCCTCCCAGGCTGGCCCATATCCAGTATCAAAAGGATGGAGTACAAAGACCTGGTCATCTTGGCCCAACTTGGGATAGCTCTGATGGGCCATTCTAGCTCCAAGGCTCCCCATGGGGTTGGCCAAGGCTGTCACAGCTTAACTTCTTACCTCTGTCCAATCCTCCCTCTTCTCCAATCCAATCCTTTGTCCCCTACCTTCCACAGATGCTGATCCTAAAGGCACTCCTTACTAAATATCCTGTATGCTGAACTCCCTCCAGAGGAATCCAACCTACAATAGGCCAAGTGCACTGAGGCTTCATTTTCCTACAATCCTCTAACCAATTACTTTTTTTTTTTAAGATTTTATTAAGAGAGAGAGAGAGAGAGAGCACAGCAGGAGGAGCGGCAGGCAGAGGGAGAGGGTGAAGAAGACTCCCCGTGGAGCAGGGATCCAGATGCAGGGCTCCATCCCAGGACTCTGGGATCGTGACCTGAGCTGAAGGCAGATGCTTAATCGACTGAGTCACTGGGGCGCCCCTAACCAATTACTTTTTAAGGATAAATTCCTAGAAGCCAAATGACCAAATCAAGTGACAAAAATTTTTTTTAAACTCTTCAAACATAGTACAAACCAGAAAGGCTTAAAAAAAAAAAAAAAAACCTGTTTTAGAAAATCTTTTTTTCCTTCTGCTTCAAATTCACCTGACATGACAGAAAATATTTTTTAATGAATAAATCCATAATAGTAATGATAATCAAAGTATACCATATCTGCAGATCAGAAATTTTTAGGAATTCCCTAAGGCAGGAAGCAAGATGGGATCAGAATGATAAATAAGGACAAAAAACACAGCCCATAATGTACACAAAACAGATTCTACCATTTTGTACTACAAAAGCAGAAGCAGTTTTTCACAAGGAACCCCAAGCTCAGAAAATTTCACACAAAGAAGAGGACTCAGTACTATAATTAAAGAACTGTCTTCAGAATACAGGGCCAGTAAGTCCCCCACATACATATACCTGAGCAATTTACTCACATGTTCACTGAGTGGTTTATGTTTACTCCCTAAAAAGTTACGGTTTATAATCTGTTCTCCAAAATTAAATGTCTATTTGGCTGGAGCTGGAGGTTCTCACCTTGCACTGGGTTCCAAAGAGAGAAGGAGGAAAGGAAGCAGCCTGAGATAACAAATGTCTCCATAAACTGGTGGTAGTGGTGATGGAGTGTGGAGGGGCCTACTCAAGATGGGCTCTAGTTTTGGATTCACAGGAAGATGGTGAAGAGTGGACAGAAAGAATTCAATAATTAGTATGTAAAAAGGAATTTTTTTGTAACTTGGAAATGTGGTCAATAAAGACTCAAGGAGGATTTAAAAAAAATCAAGGAAACAGAAGCCATCAGTTTGAAATACTAAAATATAATAAAATACATATATAAACCTCTGCATCCATTCTCACCTTCCTTTTCTTCCTATTACAAATAACTGACCTACTGCCTAGCTATCACTGGCCAGTTCATCTACATGACAGTAAATGGGTCTCAGAGCGCCTCTTTTCAAGGACTTATACCCTTAAAAGCATCTTATTAGATTACTCCTGCCAGCTAGTTTGCCACATGCCCCACCTTACCTCCAAAAGAAAGGAAAAAAGAGAGGGAAGGAGGGAAGGAGGGAGGGAAGGAGGGAGGGAGGGAGGGAAGGAGGGAAGGAGGGAAGGAGGGAAGAAAGGAAGGAAGGAGGGAAGGAAGGAAGGAAGGAAGGAAGGAAGGAAGGAGGGAGGGAGGGAGGGGAGGGAGGGAGGGAGGGAGGGAAGGAAGGAAGGAAGGAAGGAAGGAAGGAAGGAAGGAAACCTCTAATAAAACAAATATCCCTAGACTCATAACCTCACAGCCAAACATTTTATAAATGGAAAATATAGTTAAGTTCATAGGTTAATAAAGTTTTAAAGTAGGTGATAGACACTGGGGAGGGTATGTGCCATGGTGAGCACTCTGAATTGTGTAAGACTGCTGAATCACAGACCTGTACCTCTGAAACAAATAATACATTATCTGTTAAAAAAAAAAAAAAAGAAGAAGAAGAAGATAGCAGGAAGGGAAAAATGAAGGGGGGGAATCGGAGGGGGAGACAAACCATGAGAGACTATGGACTCCGAGAAACAAATTGAGGGTGCTAGAGGGGAGGGCGGTGGGGGATGGGTTAGCCTGGTGATGGGTATTAAAGAGGGCACGTACTGCATGGAGCACTGGGTGTTATGCACAAACAATGAATCATGGAACACTACATCAAAAACTAATGATGTAATGTATGGTGATTAACATAATTAAAAAAAATAAAGTTTTAAAGGCTACTATACACACACACACACACACACATATAGTGTGTCTGTGTGCGTATACACACACATACGATAGCATGCTCGCCAAGATGCAGCATTAAAAAATTATACTGTACAGAATTTCTATGTATTTTTTTGTAAAATAGTTTCCTTTAAATGAGTTAGTCTTAATTAAAATATCTAATAGAGTGTTAAATAATTATTAATACCTATTATCCTGAAGACATTTTGCTAAGTACTAACCAGTTTCACATAACAATCCCCAAACCCCTTTCTTTATATCTTGCTTTTTCAAATTAGAAGACGGAAGCTCAGGGGTACATACACAATATGTTAACGATAATGCTGCTGTAAACAATAGAGATGAGGGATGCCTGGATGGCTCAGATGGTTAAGCATCTGCCTTCGGCTCACGTCTGCCTTCGGCTCACAACGGGGTCCTGGGATGGAGCCCCACGTCGGGCTCCTGGCTCAGCAGGGAGCCTGCTTCTCCCTCTCCCTCTGCTCATGCTCTCTCCCTGTCTCTGTGTCTAACATGAATAAATAAAATCTTTAAAAAAAAAAAAAAAAATGGAGATGAACTGAGAAATAAGCCTAACTTCAAACCCCCTATATTACACCTGTCTCAAATAAAAATTGAATTTTCACTAGGAAAGTCCTCACTTGACCTAACACAAAGGTGGCATTATAAAACATCAACATTAAACAGCAACAATCCTTCACTCCAGCCCTAAAACCTGCAGTTGTTCTGCCCACAAAACACAGTTGTGGAAAACAAGCATACTATGTTTATCTGGTCCACATTCAGATGTTTACTAACATCAGAAGGTTAAAACGTTCTTGTTTATAAGGATACAATTTTTCTTTGCTATGGATTTTGCCTTTGGTATGGGGAGAGTGGGTGGTATTTGGGGGTACTTTATCTTCCTAAGTGAGTAATGGTCTGCATCAGCGGCCTGGTACTATAAAAGGGACACATCTTGGGGGACAGCCTTGAGTTATTTAACTCATTGCTTACAGGAAAAAAATTTCAAATGAATAAAAAATTTGTTTTCTCCAATGCTCAAGCTCATTATATGATCATCTCTCCTGTACTGCTTACCTTTACAATAACATGACTACAGATGAGATTTTCATTCAAATATTTTCTAGCTAAACGGAAGTTTTATAGCCAGGATAAAGAAGGGAAATACTGTCTCTGTTACTTCTTCAAAGTATCAATTCATGGCTCACTTTTTTTTTTTTCTTTCTTTTGTTGTTTTTAAAGATCTTATTTATTAGAGAGAAAGCAAGCACGAGCAAGGGGGCAAAACAGACAGAGAAGCAGACTCCCTGCTGAGCAGAGAGCCCAATGTGGGGCTTGATCCCAGGACCCTGGAATCATGACCTGAGCCGAAGGCAGACACTTAACTGACTGAGCCACCCAGGCGCCCAATGGCTCACTTTCTACTATGGTAGAGCCTTTAAGGGGCAGGGATTTTTCACAAGGTAGAACAAAACGGTAGTGCACATGTAGGTGGTGGTTATCAGTTAAAATGGTCAAATTACTGATGATTTACATAGAGTTACGTGAATTTTTCACATTTCTACCTACTCCATTTTTCTTCCTCATTGTTTAGGATGTTCACAAGCTTACAATTTCTTAGAAATAAAAATGGTAGTATCCTCAACAGAGTACGAACAATTACAATTATTTTAGATATACATAAATCAAATAGTAATTAATAAGGAAAAAAATTACCTTTTGGATAATCTTCCAATAAGAGGTTGAAGTGACCTAATTGACAAAAGAAATCAGACTCCACTTTTCCTTCAGCTTTTAAGATTAGAGATTCGTAGCAGCGAACAGCCTAGAAATAAAAAATACAAACATTTAAGAAAAAGGTAAAACCCTAAAATACATTTCCTTCCTGAGGTAATGCCTATGTCCTCTATTCAATCACCCAAGAAATCAATATATTTCACTTCTACCTCAGACATAGTCAATGCAGTATTGTTTAGTACCTAAGTATTTATTGTAAGAGCCACTAGTTATGGCATAAGTGCTTTTCCTATCTATAAAATAGAAATACTTGACAAATAAGGAGCACTTTGATAACTTTATTCATAAGCTGCACAACTAAATTATTACAGTGGTCCTTGTTGATATAAACAGCTAATATCCATTTTTCCCACAGACTGAAAGAACTTTATTCAATTACGTGAGAATTCAGAGAATCTCCAGAGTAATAGCTACCATTTATACTGAACAACTTTTTGTCATAACCCTTATCAGTTTAAACTACCATAAACTGCCTTTCAAATGTCTTCTCATGATATGCTTTAAACCCACTCTAACTCTAGTCTTCATCTTACCCTCACTCAAATACATACATATGTATATACTCTCACTATTTCTTCCCTGAATAAAAAAGTAACATACTATTTTAAGGATATTATTTTTATTTTTATTTTTATTTTTTGTAATCCCGGAGACTGCAGGAGAAAATGAACAATGGAAAGAATAGACTTCTGGAGTCTTGACTAACTCCAGTTCTCATTAGCTACAGGACATCCTGGGGAACTCATCTCCTCTGTCTCTCAGTTTTAGTAACACTCAGAGGGCTGACAAAAGGATTCAGCTCAGAAAACTTCTCCAAGGGTTTACCACAGTGCTTAGCATTCCACAGGTACTTAATAATTGCTTCTTTACTTTCTCCTTAGATAAGTAAAAAGCTCTCTTTCAAGATTATTTCAAGCCTCCCAATAGTTTTGCCAAAATTTCCCTGCTAACAATTTACAGTGTTCTCATGTGTTATAATGTGTCCTGAAGTCACTAAAGAAAAAAATGTGTATGATTTCTCAAATCTCTGGGTACATTCCCAGATTTGGTATCCACAAAGAAAGAAACTAGAATGAATACCTTCTGTTACCAAATAATCCTTTTCACTATCACTTCAAGAGCATTTGATGGGATAAGAAAATGTGATGCAAAGTACCCACTTAAAATGTTTTGATTTTTACTCTCCTTTAAATATAGGGCCTTTGATGGACAGTTTCAAAATGTATATCCTAAAATTTACCTATGCAAAGCACATACATACTCATCAAGTTTGGAGAAGCCATCCTAAACAAGGCAAATTCTGGGATGACCCTACTATCCTTACAGCCTAACATTTTACGAAAGGGCTGTCTTCATTTCTTACTCCACTCTTAGCTATCTACATACATGTGCATATGTACCAAATCACAATCATGAAAAACTAATCATTCTGCTTCCCTATAATTAAAAGAGTCTGAATACTACACTGAAGTGTCAGAAATTACTATAATTTGGAGGCATGAAATTTCAAGATCCTCTTTATTTACATCATATATAATCCTATCGGGCAGACGGTTAAGAGCACAAAAATACAATTTGTTTCAACACTTTTTAATATCAGAGAAAGTCACAAAATTATTGGGCTACAGCATGACAATTCTTAACTTTACATTAAATGAGTGACTTTAAAGCTAATAATGGCACTGTAAATAAAACACTCGTTAAAATAGTTATTACCTTTTCTTAAACTCTTAGTTATTTAGAAACTTTTCCTACTCCTCCCTGATAATTTCTTACTGCTGATCAGCACTAAATTTATAAGCAAATATGGTTTCATAGTGAAAAGAGATTCAAGATATAAACATGAAGAAATTTAATGATTTAAGCAAAAAGATGGCAACATCCTATACTTCTGTCTTACCACCATACCTTGATTCCACTACCATGAATCATCTACTGCCTTATCTTCCACTTCCCATAAAACAAAGGAACACATCTAAAATGAATACTATACATAACTCTGATCATCGTGAAGCATTAACACCAGGTAAAAACCAGAATGGGCAGATTTTAAATTCGCCTACCCATATACTACTCAAGCTTCATTAACAAATTCATAGCAATTTCCAACAAAGCCAGCATGCACCTACCAACTAACATTGGTGGTCAAAGATGCTGCTGACAGAGCCAAATATCAAATGGGATTGAAGACGAGCAAAAAGTTAGAATAAAGTTTCCAAGTGCCTTGTGTCACCATTTCATAGTCAAACTTCATGAAATCATTTGAAGTGTTTGAGGTAAATGCTGGTATTAGATACAGGCAAATACAATTTTTAACCGACTGAGCCACCCAGGCGCCCAGGCAAATACAATTTTTAGAGCATTTAAAGGAAAATAAATAACTGGAGATAATTTCCAATACTCCAATACTCCTAACTCAATAATCTAGAATGAAACCGTATTTTTATAATAACATTTTTAGTCAAAAGGCTAACTATAAACATAGAAGATAAATAGTTTAGATTTAGAACAAAGTTTAGGTAAACTTCTATAAAGCAAAAATATTTCCCATTAAAATGGTTACTTTTATATTCTTGCTCTTTTTACTTGAAATGTGCACAAGTAAAATCATCCCCACATGTGTACACACGTGCAGAGAAAAAAAAGGACCAGAATATAAAGCAAATGTTAAAAATAGAAAGTCATAGAGAAACTTTACTTTGTTCTTTTTATTTCTCTATATTTTCTAGATTTTTCATAATTAACCTATAACATTTCTATTCTTATAAAAATCATTAAGGAATTATTATGCTTTCCTCTAGGATTCACCCTACCTTTAATGTGAGGATAGTCAAAAATTTGCATGAAAATCATTTGTGTCTATATCAGCATCATTCAATAAAGCACTTTCTACAATGATAAAAATGTTCTATAATCTGTGTTGCCCAATAAGCTACCCACTAGACACAAGTGGCTATTGAGCACTTGAAACATGGCTGGTAGAAGTCAACAACTGAATTTTTAAATTATTTCATTTTAATTTTTATTTCTATTTAAATAGACACGTGTTAATGGACAGTGTAGAGATAGATACTGTTTAAAGTTTAAAAATAATTGACTATTTGATCCCTATGCTAAATATTAGGAAAGCAAAATTTCTCATGTTTATAAATGAAAAGCCTATAAAAATAATGAAGTCTTGCACTGGGGATGAACAACGCCTTTCACAAAAATCACTGTTACATCCTGTGGTTGTTTATAGTTAGTGACTGACACATCCATAATCCTTACTGCCTACTGGACAAAACAGTGAGAATGAAAATAAAGTTAATCGTTAAATACTAGAATCAAAGGAGAGTAAACTAAGATCCTCCCAGCTAGGTAGAGAACTTTGATGTCTTCCTCCTATTACAGTACCATTTTCCACAATGTTCAATATAATTTATGGTCGGTACCTGCTTTATTTTTATTATTTGAAAAATCATTTATCTCGGAACAGTGATATTATCATTGCCCTCTATTTCTAAACCTTGACAGATGAAGCTTAGAGCTTATGAACACAGACATGTAACATTTACTTTTTCAATGTTAACATTAAAAATGCTTAAACATTTAAAAAAAAAATTAAGCATTACAGTCTTGTATGATGAACTTGGTCAGGGCCTAGCTAAAATCTGTTAATATTTTAGAATTGTTAAATATAGGCAACTTTTAAAACTAATTATTTTTCTTCCAATTTAAAAGATTTAGCTAAAGTAGTTGGGACATACAAATGGTAGAGAAAATTAATGTAGATTTAAATACCCCAATGATTTTAAATGAACCAAAACTTTTAGGTTGAATATAATAAAGACAAGCATGCACTCCTGCCCTTAATTCCTAAAAGCCAGCCACAGATATACAAGATGGTTCAGCAGCCAACTGACTACCTACAAAAGAGGATTCTAAGGGATTTAAGCAGACTACAGGTCAACATGTCATCCATGAAATATGGCTACTAAAAAAGTATTCATGACCCAAATCAATAAAGCATATTATACAAATCAACACCAATAATCAGCCCGCCAAGGTCTACTCTGACCAGATCTCTAACATTATCACCAGTTCTGAGTGCCACCTTTTAATAGGTGGTAACTTATAGAGGGCTACAATTTTGGTGAAGGACGGAGAAACTATTGTAAACTAAGTTTAACTGGGGAGAATCATCAGGGATGCTAAAGCTTTATTCAAAACTTTAAAAAGCTGTCTCTTCAGAAATAAGATTAATTGCACTTTGGGTAGCTCCAGACATCAGACCAATGAATGGGTATAACTTATAAGCAAGTTTAATTCAGCTCAATCAGAAAAGAGGAAAACTTAAATATGCCAAAAATTAAATGGGCCATCTTTGGCTCATATCAGTGCAAAGAACTAAAGCATAAATTACTAAGCTATCTTACTGCAAGTTAGAAAAGAGACTTCTTAACTTTGGATATAATTCTGAGCAGCATTTTTTTTTTTTTTAAGATTCCTTGGGCTTCTACAAGCATACAGTGTATAATATTATATATAATACATACCCACACACAAACACACATACATATAAGTGAGTGAGTGCATCTCTCCTGACTTAATTCCATGATTTATTTGCTTTGAATTTCAATAATAAATTTCTAAATAAATTCAGTATCCTGACCTGCTTTCCTCAAACCCTAAAGATGTTTGCATTGTTAAAGCTGATATCCTTCCCAGAAATATGCCTCATAAATAATGACGATTCTTGCCCTTTCCAGACACTCAGCAATGCCTTTGCCTGGCTGCTTTTCAAACTACCTAAGTCTAAATCATTTTTTGAAATTTCAACTCACCACATTTTTTTAATGAGGGAAGTGTTACACACTTAAAATGATAATCTTAAGGATTATTAATTCTTAATGACATATTTATTCCTGAACTTAAATATCAGACTTCCATACTTAATTTTGTTTACTGTTTTTGAAAAGTTAAAATGTATACATCACCAATTCTAAAGGGTATACGGTGAAAAGTCTGTCTCCTAATCCTAACCCCAGCCACCCAGTTCCCTCTCCCAGAAGCAACAAACATTAAAATTTTTCTACTGTATTCAAGACTATTTTGTGCAGATGCAAGCATATATATTTTTCCCACTTTAGTATTAATATTTACATATTTATATAAACATTGTTTTGCAACTTGCTTCAGATTCTAGGTGTCCCTGATATCCTTTCTCTTCTCTTTTCTGTTAATAGAACCCCTAAATTTAATTGGACATGTTTTTACAGAATAAATACTGGGATCCCCAGCCATCCTCGTAGGTGTAGCCTAATGATTAAGCTCTGGCCAATGGCAAACAAAGAAAGGACATGCTCTGCTTCAACCCCTCCTCCCCCTAGTTGGAAGCACCTAGATGGTAGAAGCCAAAGCTGAGGATGGAACATAGGAAAACAGAAGCCTAAGTTCTTAGAACAGTGGAGTTCCAGAGCAGCCTGAAACTGTCTCTAAGAATTATTTTATTTAAACAAATGAATGAGTATGCAGCCCTCTTTCCTCATTTAAAAAACAAAACAAAACAAAAACAAAAATGTCCCAGCCACCTAATGAAATAATCATCAGCACATACAAAAAGGATGGAGGGACACATGGTTAAGAATCCCAACTCTTAATCTCAGCTCAGGTCTTGATCTCAAGGTCGTGAGTTCCAGCCCCATGTTGGGGTCACACTGGGCAAGGAGCCTACTTAAGAGGGGGGGTGCCTGGGTGGCTCCGTCAATTAAGCGTCTGCCTTTGGCTCAGGTCATGATCCCAGAGTCCCGGGATCGAGTCCCGCACTGGGCTCCCTGCTCAGCGGGGAGTCTGCTTCTCCCTCTCTCTCCACCCCTCCCCCCGCTCAGGCCCTCTCTCTCTCTCAAATAAATAAATAAAAGCTTTAAAAAAAAAAGAGAGATGAAGAAAAAAGGAAAAAGAAATCTAGCTAACTATCACCCATACTTAACTTTTTTTTTTTTTTTTTTTTAAAGATTTTATTTATTTGAGAGAGAGAGAATGAGAGACAGAGAGCATGAGAGGGAGGAGGGTCAGAGGGAGAAGCAGACTCCCTGCTGAGCAGGGAGCCCGATGCGGGACTCAATCCCGGGACTCCAGGATCATGACCTGAGCCGAAGGCAGTCGCTTAACCAACTGAGCCACCCAGGCGCCCCATACTTAACATTTTAAGAGAAGATACACGAACTTACACATCTATTAACTCCACCCTATCTCCTTCTCTCCAATTTCCAAAATCTTTTGCATCACAGAAAGTCAGTATAACAAAATTTAAGCATTTCAGTCTTGCTCCTGGATTTCTCAGCCTCTCTGGACCTATTATACTCTTCATTCAGTGGATGTGCTGGATGTTAATGAGTAAGCAAGCATCATGCAAGATACTACCACGGCACCCTACATACCATTCTTTTCAAACAAACTATTAAAAATACTTTGCTATTACAAAATATTCTTACAGAACTATACTACTGAAATCAAAACCAGATAATTTAATAAGTGTTGATAGTTAATATTTGAGCCCTTGATATGTACCAGGCACTATTCTAAGCACTTTACATATATTTATTCATTTAATCCTCACAATTTCTCTATGAAATAGAGACACCCAACTTCACAGATAGAAAAACTGAGCCACAGAGAAAAATCCTGTGTCCAACGTCACAGTTACTAATTAGGAGAGGCTGGATTCAAACAGTATCTGAGGTTCCAGAGCCTCTAAAGCAGTTAGGTGTTCAACTCAGGCCATGCCTAAGGATCCAAGTCATTTCCAATAGAGGACACCCCATAAGCAACTCTCTCTCTCACACTCCTACAAACTAGTTCCCTCTACACCAAGCAGAAAAGCATTAAGATCACCACTTCCTGCTCCCGCCATCCCACAAAAAGATTGAGCCTCACAGTTCTTTACCAAATTTTCTTACCTTGCTTTATTTTAAATCATATAAAAAGCAACAATCATTCAAAAAAAAAAAAGACACACACACAACCCAAACAAAGAAAAACACCAAGTTCCCATATTCAAAAGTGACTTGTGGCAGAAAAACACTACTGTTTATATATATAAAGGATAATATACGAGTTCAGACAACATGTGGAAAACATACGGAAAATGTCATACGGTATACCCTACTTTTTGTATCTTCTACGTTTTATCTCCTTAGTTTACCTAGTGTTGTTATTGCTCTCTTTAGTATATTTGGCAAAGAAAGGCCAAATACACCTGCAACAAAGCACACTAGGCTATACTGTCTGAACTGTCAACAAGTTGCTGGATTACTACTAACTCTAAAACCTTTACTGTTTATGCAAGCAGCCAAATGAACTAATGATTTCTACATTAGCATGTGTACACACATATACCCACCCCCAGGGCCAACATTAAATTTTAAAAAAGCTGTTGTGTAGGTGTTTACCTATGTTATTTTACAAATAATTTTTTTCTATATCCTACCAAGTGTAACACCATGCAGATGGGGTACAGTCAAGTTATTTGTAAAGCCTCATTCAAATCAAGCATGTGTATTAAGTCTTGAATAATCTTTAAAATGATGTAAATTTAAAATCTGAAGGTAAGCAAAGTATGAGACAGAATTTCAGCAGAGTGATTTCTGTGAATAAAGCCCAGAGTAATCCCGTGATTTCCCATATAAAGCATTAGGCATTATAGCTTACATTTTGCCTCATTTGCTTGCTACTCCACAGGGTCTATTATTTATCTAGAGGAAGAAAGAGACAATCTTACATGCAATCACTCTCCCTGTCATTTCGGCTATACACATTTAATTCAGATTTCCAAAAATATATAAATAGGAAGAAAGCCAGCTACAACAAAACTAAGTAGGCCAAATCTGCATAAAGGTAAAAAAAAAACTGTATCTATTATGCCTGCTATAACCTGGACACCTGCTATAATATATACAGTTCAAGTTAACATCTTTGGTAGTAAAGTATGCATTCATTTGTTTTATACGCATTTGTCAAATAATCATAAATGCACAAAGAAAAGACCAAGCACTCCACTGGGGTAAGGAGAGGGGAGACATTACATTTATCAGCATGAGCTCCACTGAAAATCATCTGCTTTGAATTCTACAACTTCTAATATGTAGTAGGCACTTATATTTATCTACTAAATAAATGAACAACCCTAAAACTAGAGAAACTGCAACATAGTAAAGGCCCCTTCCCCCAAAGATAGCGCTTTAAAAAAAAAACTTTTTAATCAGTCTGAATATACCCTTCCAGACTTTTCTCTATACACGCATATAAATACATTTATAAAACTGCATACAAAGATTTGTACTATTTCTTTCATTCAATATATTACCTGCTTACCATGTCAAAACATATAGATCTGCATCAAAATTAACATCTCATACATTTTACTGAACAGCTACACCATAATTTGTTTCTACTGAAGAGTAACCGGTTGTTAATCAAGTTATTATTACCCAATGAACATAATTTGGCCAATTTAGATTTCTTTAGGAAAAATTCCTCACAAACAGCAAAATTTAAGCTTTGATAATCCCACCAGCAAAGCTGAACCAATGTAATCTTCCAACAGTGCTCATTTCTAGTTCTTTGATTATTTTCCGAATATTTACTAGCTATATTTATTATTTCTTTCACGAACTATCAACCTGTTCATAGACTGTGCACATTTCTCTATTGGATTGTGAACAGTTTTTCCTAAATAATTTGTCGGGTGCTATTTATATGCAAAAGGCTTTTACATATAATGTTATTGCAGAGTATCTCTTCCAGTTTGCATCTGCCTATGAATTGTTCACCAAGTTTTTGATGTAAAAGGTTCCCTATTTTCTCAAAACCAACCACCACTTCCTTTACAGTATGTATGTTAGGCTCAGAATGAGAAAATCCCCAGTCCCCCTGACCTGATAAACATTCACCAATATTTTCCTCTATTGTCAAGAAAGAACCTAGCTAATTACATTTTCTTTCCTGTGTAATTTTGGACTGGCCCAGCAGGATTCAGGCTCTAGAATTCCCTCCCTTCCTTATCAAACTAACAAACTTAACATACACACACAGCTCCATTTCTGAGATTCATATTCTACATCGAACACTCTCTAACACATGTACTGGGAATGGGTAACAGGGCTGCTGAAAGAGAGGTAGCCTCAGCCTCTGGGGCTGCAGGCAAAAATCAGCCATGGTACCAGGGTGCCAGGGCAGCCACAACCTCTCAGCCAGAGCCACTGTTTATGTACCATCACCAATCTTAAACGCCTTCAATAGTTTCTCCTGGTCATTAGTACAAACTATTTTTCCATGCATGCCATAAAATGAAAAGGGTTAGGCTTCAGGTAGCCTGGACACAACCACTCTGCTGAAAACTAAAAAATGTTGGACTAAACCAATAAAGACATTAGACGTCTATATCTACACATACAAAAACCTATGCCAGATGGATTAAAAAGACCTAAATGTAAAAAGCAAACTTATCTAAACCTTTAAGAAGAAAACAGCAAAATGTCTTTGATATCAGCATAGGTTAGGAATGCTTTAAAAACAGACCAAAAAAAATGCCAAATCAGGAAAAAAAGGTTAAAGATTGGGACTTTAGTTTATAAAACACACACACACAAGTATAAAGGCAAGTCACAAACTAGGAAAATACACTTTTCAACATATATAGTGAGAAAGCATTCACATTCAGAATATACAGAACTCCTAGGAATCAGTAACATTCAAAAAATTACTGAGGAAAATCTGGTCTGCCACGGTGATCTACAAACTGCAAGAATGAGCAATAAGCAAAACACAATCAAATTATTTGCTGACTAATAAAGATCAAGGAGCAGGTGCATTACCCACTCCTTAGCTATTTCACAAGGGTTCGTGTCTATTAAACCACTAAAAGGTAACCCTGTCTAGCCTATCATAACTATAAATTTCTCCAATATGACTTGAAAACTCAGGAATTGAAAGGAAACAATTAATAAATTACCAAGCAAATTCAGTATCTCCTATTATTAGTGGCTCTTTTAAGAATCTGCACCATTAATTTGAAAAAGTTCATCTGAAAAACCAGTCCTAAAAGCATATTATACCAAATATCTGTATTTAAAAGAAAACTGCCTGAATATTAAATACTCATTTAAAATATTTTCATATAAAATATGAAAACTGACCATCCAAATACCATTTCAACTTAGGTTAAGTCTCTAGAAAGCTTGTATTTAAATTTCTATTTGAAATCAGTGAAATAAAATATGAACACATCAGTCTCAGGAGAAACCTTAAATCTAGTTTCTCTACACAAGACATACATTTGAATTACTGGAATGACATTTTAATTGACATTTCAATCTTTCATTCTATAAGGATTTTTGAGGTTTAAAATTCTTAGGTCTTTGGACTTCTGCTTGCAGGCAAGATGCAGTAAAATGGACCAAAGGTACCCTGAATGAAATAACTAAAAAACAAGAGAAAATGTGCGAAACAAATGTTTTCAGACATTGGACATCTGAGAATACATAACAGTAATCTTTGAGAAAGGGAAAACAAAGGATTAACTCAAGCCTACTGCCTAGAAAGACTTTAGGCTGCAGCACAGGCATAGGAAATTTTCTTGCCTGAATCAATGCAAGCCAGAGTAAAGTGGAATAACATCTTTACAGTTACTGAAAGGAAAACAAATTTGTCAACTTACAATTCTATACTCGGCAAAATCATCTTTCAAAAAAAGAAGGTAAAAGTATACTTTTCCAGATATGCAAAAACTGAAAATTCAACACTAGCAGACCTACAGTCTAAGAAATGCTTTTTTAAAAAAAATTCTCAGGCAGAAGGTAAGTTATACCAGATGAAAATCTTGATGCAGAACACAGAATAAAGCCCACTGGAAATGGTAACTGCATAGACAATTACAAAAGACATTTTTCTTATTTTTTTTTAATGTCTCCTTAAAACACAACTGACCCAAAAAATCTAGGCCGGGGGGGGGGGGGGAGACTTCCTATCACTAATAAGCAAGTTTAACAAGGTCACAGATACAAGATCAATATACAAAAAATTAATTGTATTTCTACACCCTAACAATGAATAATTAGAAACAAAATTTTTTAAAATACCATTTATAATAGCTCCAAAAATATGAAATACGTAGGTATAACTCTTAACAAAGTACATGTAACAGAATCCGTATGCTGAAAACTACAAAACACTAAAGAAAAAATTCAAAGACGACCCAAATAAGTGCAGAGAGATACTGTGTTCATCAATCAGAAGATTTGATAGCATTAAAATAACTCTCCCCAAACTAATTTATAGATTTAATGCAATTCCAATCAAAATCCCAGCAGGATTTTTCTGTAGATACAGAAGAAGTGGTCATAAAATTTAAATGTAAAAACAAAGAAACTAGGATAGTCAGAATAATTCTGGAAAAGAATGAAGTTGAAGGACTATGGCTCAATTTTAAGACCCATTATAAAGCTACAGAAATCAATTAAAACCATGAGATATCACTACATACCTATTTGAATGGCTAAAAAAATTTCTAACTCTACTGAGATTTAACTGACATAAACATTGTGTTAAGTTTATGGTTTGCGATGTGATGATTTGATGTATGTATATATTGTGAAATGATTGCCACAATAAGGTTAGCAAATCTAACACCTCATATAGTCACACATGTGATGAGAACATTTAAGATCTACTCACTAAGCAGCTCTCAAGAATACAATAATACAGTATTGTTAACTAAAATCACCATACTATACATTAGATTCCCCCGAATTTATCCATTTACAAGTGGAAGTTTGAACCTTTTGACCAACATCTCCCCTGGCAAACACCAATCTACTCTCTGCTTCTGAGTTCTATTTTTAGATTCCACATACAGTTATAGTGAGATCATATAGTACTTGTCTTTTCTCTTCTTGACTTAATCATTAGCATAATGCCCTCAAGGTTCATGAAATTTTTTAAATGGGACAATACCAAGTGTTAATGAGGCTGCAGAACAACTGGAACTCTTACACACTACTAGTGAGAATGCAAAATGGTACAGTCACTTTAAAACACAATTTGACAATAAGTATAAATATACATCTATCACATGACCCAGCAATCTCACTCCTAAGTTATTTACCCTAAAGAAAACTTATGTTCATACCAAAACCTATACATACATACCAAAATCTATGTTTATATAGCAGCTTTATTCAGAATCAATGAAAACTGGAAACCAAATATCCTTCAACAGGTAAATGGATAAACAAACTATGGTACATCTATACAGTGGAATTCTATTTATCAAAATAAAGGAATAAGCTACTGATATAGCACGGATGAATCTTGAAGGTATTATGCTGAATAAAAGAAGCCAGTCTCAAAGACCACATAGTGTATACACTTGTCAAAATTCATCAAACACCTAAAACAAGTGAAATTAAATATATGTAAATTTTGCCTCAAAGTTTATTTTTTAAGAGAGGCTAATAAAAGTAAAAAACAGGGGCGCCTGGGTGGCTCAGTCGGTTAAGCATCCAACTCTATTTCGGTTCTGGTCATGATCTCAGGATTGTGAGATCGAGCTCCCTCCCCATCATGATCTGCACTGGGCATGGGGCCAGCTTAGGATTCTCTCTCCCTCTCCCTCTGCCCCTCCCCCTCTCCCTCTGCCCCTCCCCATGCTCATTCACTCTCTTTCTCTCTTTCTCTCTCCAAAAAAAAAAAAAAAGGATTTAGTAAAAAACAGTAACAATGTGTTGCAGGGTTTATAACATATGTAGAAGTAAAATGTATGACAATCATCCTAACACCAGAATGGGAGAGATGGAAGTACATTCTTGTTAAGGTCCATACTTCCCATGACATAGTATAATATAATTTGAAGGTAGACTGTGACAAGTTAGGTTAAAATTAAGAAGTTAGGGAACCTGGGTGGCTCGGTCAGTTAAACGTCTGCCTTCGGCTCAGGACATGATCCCAGACTGGTGGGATTGAGTCCTACATTGGGCTCCCAGAGCAGGGAGCCTGCTTCTCCCTCTGCCTATCTCTCTCTCTGTCTCTCATGAATAAATAAATAAAATCTTTAAAAACTAAAATTAAATTAAGAAATTACTAGAACTGATAAGTGTAATATTCAAGCTCAAGGTACAATGTCAATTGGGGCGCCTGGGTGGCTCAGTTGGTTAAGCGACTGCCTTCGGCTCAGGTCATGATCCTGGAGTCCCGGGATCGAGTCCCACATCGGGCTCCCTGCTCGGCAGGGAGTCTGTTTCTCCCTCTGACCCTCCCCCCTCTCTCTCATTCTCTCTCTCTCAAATAAATAAATAAAATCTTTTTTAAAAAAAGATACAATGTCAATTGTATTCACATCTACCAGCAATGAATAACTGAAATCTGAAATTTAAAAAAATACCACTTACAACAGTAACCCCCAAAAATTAAGTACTTAGGTATAAATCTAACAAAATATGTGTATGATCTGTGGGTGGAAAACAACAAAACACTGATTAAAGAAACCAAAGAACACCAAAATAATCAGAGAAAGACACCATGTTCACAAAATAGAAAACATTACAAATATATCAATTCTCCCTAATTTATATAGATTCAATGCAATCCCAATAAAAATCCCACCAAGCTCCTTTGTACATCTCTACAAAGTGATCTAAAAGTTACTGCAAAGGAAAGGAACTAGAATATCCAAACAATTCTGAAAAAGAACAAAGTCAGAAGATTCATATTACCCAATTTCAAGACAATAGAGTAAGCTACTCTAATCAAGACAGTGTGGTATTAGAGAAAAAAGAAACATATAGATCAATGGAACAAAACAGAGAATCAACAGGCAGAACCACGCCAATATAGGCAACTGTTTTTTGACAAGATGCAAAGGCAATTCAATAGAAAAAGGACTGTCTTTTCAACAAATGGTGGTGGAAAAACTGAAAGCCCATATGCACAACAACAAGATCTCAATACATACTTCATGAGGTAAAGACATATTCAGATCTATAAATACAGCCAACACACATACAGAAAAGAAAACAATCTCAAAAGGAAGGTAAGGGATGAAGGAATGATAAGCAAATAAATCTTAAACACGTAGGTAACAACTTTAACAGTAATATTTTATGTTTAAAACATGTACAGAATTAATATATACAACAATAAAATAAAGGCGAGGGGAGAAGAATAAAGGTTCCAAGAATCTTACATTGCCCAAGAAAAGGGAAGATGTACCAATCAACTTCAGTAAGTTAAAAATACATGCTGGGGCCTGGGTGGCTCAGTTGGTTAAGCGACTGCTTTCGGCTCAGGTCATGATCCTGGAGTCCCGGGATCGAGTCCCACATCAGGCTCCCTGCTCAGCAGGGAGTCTGCTTCTCCCTCTGACCCTCCTCCTTCTCATGCTGTCTCTCATTGTCTCTCTCGCAAATAAATAAAATCTTAAAAAAAAAAAAAAAAAATACATGCTGTGGGGGCAGCTGGGTGGCTTACGGTAGGTTAGGCAGCTGACTCCTGATTTTGGCTCATGTCATGATCTCAGGGTCCTGGGATGGAGCCCTACGTCAGGTTCTGCACTCAGCGGAGCTGGCATGAGGATTCTCCCTCCCTCTCACTCTGCCCCTCCCCCAACTGGCACTTGCACTCATGCTCTCGCACGCACTCTCCAAAATAAAATAAATAAATCCTAAAAAAAAAAAAACACATGCTGTAATCCCCCAAAGCAGCTGTTTTCAAAGTGTGGTTCATGGACAACTGGTAGTCTCCTACACCCCTTCAGGGTGTCTGCTGAGTCAAAGTTATTTTCACTGTAATACTAAGATGTTATTTCTCTTTTTAACTCTGCTGACATTTATCTTGATGATCCAAAATTAATGGTGAGTAAAACTGTTGGCAATTTAGCAAGAGTTAAGCCAGAGGCACCAAACTGAACCAGAAATCATCATATTCTTCACCACCAAGCAAGTATAGTTTTTTCTTGTTGTTAATGCCAGTTTCAACTTAAGAATATCCTTGAGGAAACAGTAAAAGTCATTTTATTAAATGTCAACCCGTGAGTACACACTGTTTGAATAATGTGTATGGTTAAAGTGGGAACTACATTTAAAGCATTTCTGTTCCAAGGGCGCCTGGGTGGCTCAGTCGGTTAAGCATCTGCTTTCAGCTCAGGTCGTGATCCCGGGGTCCTGGGATCTACCCAGCATCAGGCTCCCCCTGCTCAGTGGGGAGTCTGCTTCTCCCTCTCCCTCTGCCTCTGCTCCTGCTTGTGCTCATGCTCTCGTGCTGTCTCTGATAAATAAATAAAATCTTTAAAAAAAAAAAAAAGCACTTCCGCTCCATACTGAAGTACAGTGGCCATATTGTGGGAAAGTTCATGTGAGATTGTTTTAAGTTGTAAACTGAACGGGCCTCTTTTCATGGAACACCATTTTTATTCCAAAGAATGACTAACAAACTATGCTTACTCTGACTTAGGTATCTGGAAGACATTTTCTTGAAAACAAATGAAATGAGCCTGTCATTTCAAGAGAAGCAAGTAACAGTAATTTCTTGCCAATGATCAAACTTGAGAGTTCAAGCACAAATCAGAATTTTGGAAAACTTATATCGACCTCCACTATGAGCCTGACGGCTTCCCAAAATTTAGAGCCTTTTCCAGTATGATTGATGATAGTATTAATGAATTTAATTTTTTGATATTGCAATATGTCTCTTGACACTGGAATAACTGGTAGTGCTCTCCTGCTCCTTCTTTGATGCTTGCCTAACTGCCCCAAACCATGTTACTTATGTTTCTCCAATCCTTAAAAACATCTTTTGCCTACTATTCAAAGGTTACAGTATCTTTTTAGTATCTGCAAAACCTGAAACAAATCTTACAATGACACACCCTCATCTTTAGAAAGAAAGAGAAAGGAAAGAACTCAGTATACCATCACCAACTTACTTCCACTCCCAAAGCCTATGACAGTATCACTAAATCATGAAAGGTTATAAATCAACAATGTATAGCAGTTTATGACATATTCTTAAGTAATATGTTACTACAACAAACCCCATTTTTCTTTATGGACAAATCAGACTATGGGTTAACTAGTTCTTGTACTGCTAAAACCTGATAAAGGTGGAACGTCAGTTGTGTTACCAGCAACACCAATCATGGTAAAAAGTCCTACTGATGAAATCTAAAGTGAGTGGAACTGCAAAATGAACTGTGAGTATCTGGTAGGGTGCTATAGCTTTGAGATTCCCTCAGTATAGGGGCTCTTTTAACTGAACATATCACTACTGAGACTGCAGGGAGAGTATGCCCATAAAAATTACAAAAGATATTGGTTCCTATTTAAGGGTAGGTATGTGTGTTCAAAGCAGATGTGGTAGGATGAACAAAAGATGACCTTATATGGCAAAATATGTGATTAATTTAAGGATCTTGAGAGGAGGTACTTATTACGGATTATCTAGGTGGGCCCTAAATGCAATCACTTGTATCCTTTTAATAGAGTAGTAAAGGTTTTCAGAGAGACACACAGAGATGTGAAGACCTGCCAGCAGAAAATGCCAAAGAAGCAAGGAACTGATTCTTCACTAGAGCTTCCAGAGAGAACTGCCCTGCTGTCATGCCAACCTTGATTTCAGGCTTCTGGCCTCTAGAACTGTGAGAATAAATTTCTGTTGTTCTAACCCACCCAGTTTGTGGTAATTTCTCACAGCAACCACAGGAAACTAATACGGCAGAGTAGCTCTGCACCCACCTATGTGAGTCTCATTCTCTCACACCTGAACTGTCACTTCATGAACCAAAAACTAACCCCTAGACAAAACTGCAAGGATTCTCAAGGAAGAGGAATGCCTGTCACTGCTCTGCTGGCATGCTGTTTCCTGTCCAATATTCTTCTATGTCAATCTGACATCAAGTGTGACTTAATCAGGTCTTACTCGTCTGAATGACTTTTGAGCCTAAGGCTCCCCAGTGGGCACTACAGCTACTAATAGTATTTGTAATGCCAAAGTATCCAAATAGTTTACTCTTTTTAATGCCATCAGAGCTAAGTGCAGCAGATAAAAGTGTGGGCTCTGGAAACCTGGCTAGGTAGGTTTGGATTTTAGCTTTGCACTGTGTGGCCTTGGGCAAGTCACTTAATCTCTCTGTGCTCTGTACAACAGGGATATTTTAGAGCAACTACCTCAAAGGATTACTGCAAGGATTAAATGAGTTGATCCCACAATTTAAGATTTCAAGCAAAAATTGGAATTTTGGAAAACTTTTTTCTACCACCACTGTGAACTTTATGAATCATAGTTCATAATTTGCATCTTTGTCACAAACCATTTGTTTCACACTAAGATTTTAAAGTTAATTACTGTTTTGCTGTACATCATATAGTTTTTAATTATGGCTGTATCCCTTTCTCATTCCTGATGTTTTATATTTATGCTCCCCTTTGCTCTCTCCCTAAGCTTTACTAGAGGTATGTGTATTTTGCTCTTTCCAAAACCAACTGCTGGATTCTTTATGAAGATGTTTTAAATGCTGTACTACAAATCACTTAGAATAGGATGTGCATGTATGATATTCAGGACATAACATCACCCTCTTGCCTGTCATGATGCTTTATTAAATGAAAGACTTGGCTCTCCAGGATGGTACATAGTCCCAAAAAAGGCCAAGTATTACATATATTATAATGGAAGAGAAAAAAAAAGAGAACTAGTTGCCTATACAGGAATAATAGGAAATGCAAGGCCTTGCATGATACAGCATCACCAACCATCCTTACCAAATCTCTGCCTTCTCCTAACAGTTTTCTAGACATATCACTTTTTCTTAGCTCAATGCAGTGACAAAGATTCCCTCCTTGAGCAAACTCAACTCAGGCTCCTCTGAGCTCATTTTCAACTAGGCCTCAACATTTGGATTTCCGTGTTTCTCTCATGCATTGTCCACTATTAGCAAGAATCCTACTAAACTGCTTTAGCCAGAATCCCCCATCCTGCCACCCCACAGGTAATGTCTGACCACTCTAGCCAGACACCCCATGTGTTTTCTTAATTAAAAAGAAAAAAAAACAATATATAGGTAAGACAGGCAAATAAAGGTCTTAAAAAATACAATTAAACATGGGGGGGCCCTATAGGACTAAAAGAAGTAAGTTAAAAAAAAAAAAAAGGCCAGTTAAATAAAATAAGTATCAGGAAACCTTGGTATGTCGAAGAAACTGAAAGAAGAAATAAGTTTTAGAAGTGCAAGAACAGTCTACTGTGATGCATGTTGCTGAAAGGTCAAGTAAGATATAAGTAAAATCTAAGGAGACTGTCATGTACCTAAATGTCATCAGGACACAAGTAGCAATAGCAAAAGGCTACCTAGAGCAAGAAGGACCACTAGTCTAACTTGAAACAGCAAAGATCTAAAAGCTATCATCAGAATATACAGGCAAGCTTCTCAGTTTGAGACAAATCAGCAGACCGAGGCAGGCATCCATATCTTGGCTCCAAGGTATTAAAGCAAAACAATAACACTGGATAAATGCCTGTCTTAACACAAAGGTAGCTTGTTCTCTATTCTGTTTCATACAGCCTATCGGGTATTTGATGGAAATTCCCATACCTGGAAAAAGAACAGACCTAACGAGGATTCTGATTCAAGAGAAGACTAATGACTGTCTCCATCTTCTGTGCTTAGATTCCTTTTCATCAACCCAATGCTAGCTTTAGGAGTTTGGTAGCTAAGAAGAGAAAACTAGGTGACTTTAAGTCATTGATGAAAAAAAATTTTAAGACATCCCCCCAACTAAAAGAACATCAAACAAAATCAATTTTAATAGGATTTTTGTTTTTTTTTTACTTTTTGGTATTGTAACATGGAAAAAAAACAACACATATAACATTAAATTTACAATCTTAACCATTTATAAGTGTACAGTTCAGGAGTGTTAAGTATATTCATATACTGAATGAAATTCTATACCCATTAAACACTTATCACTCCCTTCCCCCCATCCACTCCCACACCCACCCTTGGCAACCACCTTTCTACTTTGTTTCTGTTATTTTGACTAGTTCAGATACTTCATATGAGTGGAATCATACAATATTTGTCCTTTTGTGACCGGCTTACTTCATTTAGCCTAAGGGTCCTCAAGGTTCACCCACGCTGTAGCATGTAACAGATTTCCTTCTTCAAGGCTGTATAATATTCGTGTGTGTGTGTGTGTGTGTGTGTGTGTGTGTGTATACGTACATACACACACACACTATACCTTCTTCATCCATTCATCCACTGATGGACATTCGGGTTACTTCCACCTCTTATCTGTGAATAATGTTGCAGTAAACATGAGCATGCAAGTATCTCTTCAAGATTCTGCTTCTAATTCTTTTGGATATATACCTAGAAGTGGGATCACTGGATAAAATGAGTTTTTTTTAAATGTCATTTGGTTATAAGCAGAGAACCAAAACTCAAAATGGAAAAACAAAACAAAAAACTGTATCTCGGATAAGAAAATATGTGAAAATCACCACTTAAAGAAGAAAAAAAAGAAAAAAAGGGGTGGTCTGAGAGCATGGCCAAGTTAGAGACAGGACAAAATAAACGTTCCATGTGTATAAGCCCCACCCCACCATCGCAAAAAAAAAAAAAGAAAAAAAAGGTATTGCTGCTCTTGAAAAATACACTGGCAATTAAATTTAAACACACACTTAACCATATAATCCAGCCATCCCACTCCTGAGTATTTACCGTAGAGAAATAAAAACTCGTGTTCCCTCAAAAACCTGTACATGAATGTTTATTTCAGCTCCACCCATAACTGCCCCAAAGTTGGAAACAACCCAAGTGTTCTTCAACAGGTAAATGGAAAAACTGTTGTATATCCATATAATGGAATAGTGCTCAGCACAAAAAAAAGTGACCTATCAATACACATACAACTTGGATGAATTTCAAGGACATTAATGCTAAGTACAAAAAGTCAGTCTCAAGAGATTACATATTCTATGGTTCCATGTATATGATGTTCTCAAAAAGACAAAGCTATAGCCATAGAAACTAATTAGCAGTTGCCAGGGGTTATGGGTTGGGGGAGGGTGTGATTACAAAGGCATAGTATAAACTCTGTATTCTGAAGGTGATAGGGGTTACACCAATCTATACATGTGTTAAAACTTATAGAATATACCAAAAGAAAAAACTCCATTTGACTACATGGTAATTTCTAAATAAAATAAATAAAAGAAAACAAAAGAACATTTCAGGACTCTGGAAAATGACATACAACAAACTTAAAAGAGACTTATTCAAGAAAAACTAATGGGGGCGCCTGGGTGGCTCAGTCGTTAGGCGTCTGCCTTCGGCTCAGGTCATGATCCCAGGGTCCTGGGATCGAGCCCTGCATCGGGCTCGCTGCTCCGCGGGAAGCCTGCTTCTCCCTCTTCCACTCCCCCTGCTTGTGTTCCCTCTCTCGCTGTGTCTCTGTCAAATGAATAAATAAAATCTTAAAAAAACAAAAAAAAAAGAAAAACTAATGAACTATAGTAAAAACAGTGGGAGTCTACAGTATTCACCTGGGTACTCAAGCCCCCTGCCCCATCAAGGTCCTTGGGATAGTAATTCTACCAAGGCAATCAGAGAAAGCTGTGAAAAATAGCTGCTCCCATGGCAGAGGGGGCTGGCCTGACTTGAAAATGATACATAAAACGATAGCCATCTCAATACTGAACAAATGAGGAAGACCAACATCAGAGCTGCCTGAAGCTGAAGCTGCAATATTGGTGGGGGCAATCATAAAATCAGCCAGAAATTTTACTGGGTGACCTGAGGAATGAGCCATAGTAGACCTTGATAAGCTCCCACATATTCCTGGGAGTCTGGAAAACTGTACACACATTCAGGAGAGACAATAGAGATCTCTAGCTGTCTACTCATACCTTTGCTCAAGCCGAGTTTGAACTTTAAATCTGAACTCTGAATGTGTTCCCAACATACACACAGACATTTCAGTAAAGGATGCCTTATTGGATCAAGGTGTTTAAACACAGCCTCTTATTTATCACTTGCTGATCATTAAACTATTATTGACCCAGAGACGACCTCTAGGAAGCCAAGCTTAAAAATAAAACCAAAAATTAGGGGCACCTGGGTGGCTCAGTTGTTAAGCGGCTGCCTTCGGCTCAGGTCATGATCCCAGGGTCCTGGGATGGAGCCCCGCCATTGGGCTCCCTGCTCAGCGGGAAGCCTGCTTCTCCTCCTCCCACTTCCCCTGCTTGTGTTCTTGCTCTTGCTATCTCTCTCTCTCTCTGTCAAATAAATAAATAAAATCTTAAAAAATATATATATAAAACCAAAAATTAAAGGAAAAAACAACTGAGCAGAGACATCAGTGGTGACACACTAGAGAGAAAAGAGACTACAGAATTAATCAAGGCAAGTCACTAAAAATAAACAGCAACCACAGTAATCTAGGAGGTTGGCAAGGGTCAGAATCCAGAGTTGCTACAATATATTATTGAAAATGTACAATTTTCAACAAAAATTTATGAGACAGGCAAAGAAACAGACTTTAAAAAAAAAGGCTGGGGAACTATAAAGGTGATTAAAGTGACAAGACACACAATACAAAATGTGATCTCTACCTAGATTCTGGATTTAAAAAATAACAACTGTGGGACACTATGGGGAAAATGAGGAAATTTTAATATAGACTATATATTAGATAACAGTATTATCAATGTTAACCTTCCCAAAAGTGAGAACTATACTGTGGATATTTTGGACAACGCACTTGTTCTTAGGAAATCCATGCTGGAGTATTCAGGTAACTTTCAAGTGATTTAGTAAAATGTGAAGAGAAACAGCACACACACAAATGTGGCAAAACGTTAACAACTGGTGAATCTAGGTGAAGGAAATTACAGATATTCATTGCACTATCCTTTTGAACTTTTCTACTGGTTTGGTATTTTCCAAAACAAAAATTTAAGAAAAAATTGGAAATGAATATCCAACAATAGAACAATCCAACAATCAGGGGACTGATTAAATAAATTCCAGTACTTCCACAATAGTTAAACATTCTAGAATGGTTGAAAAGAATGAAAACAGTTAATATATTTTTGATACTGGAAAGACCTCTGAGGCCATTTTAAAAGGCAAGTTATTGAACACTGCATACATTTCTGAAAAAGCAAATACAACCACAAACATGTACTAGGACAAAGATAAACAGAAACTGGTAATAGCAGAGAGATGGGGGAAAGCTTTTGGTTTGCTTTACATTATCTCTTTCCTTGCTATGTGAATTGTCTACACGTATGTGCACATTACTTTTTTTTTAATGTCAATAGCTATGTGGGTGGTAGTCTGTAGGCATGTTACATTTTCTTCTTTAGACTTAGAGGACAAAAAAAGAGGAAACTAAGAAAGGAGGACCATAGATGAAAGGAATTCAACAAGCCTCAAAATGCTTAGTAACTGAATACTTGAAGTACTTGTTCTTTTCTTCCAATATTAAATCTTTAAGGCCATCTTACTATGTTTTAATAAAAATGTCTCTGGGACTTTTTTTTTTCCTTTGAAAGGTGATGGGGCAAGGGAGGTGTATTCCTGGTTTTAAATCCTTCCACTTTGCAATTTGCAACAGCACATCACCACTGGCAGCTGTACATGCCTGAGTGTGTCACCTACATTCTCTCATTTAAACTTCACAACCACCCTATGAGATAGTACGGATTTCAGTATCCCCTTGTTTGAGGAAAGTGAGTCACTGAGAATTGAAGTAAGCTGCCTGAGGTCACGTAAGTAACTAGTAGCTGAACAAGACCAGGCTGAACTCTACAGCACCTCAGGATGACTTCAAATAAGATTAACAAGTACCATGCTAAGCAGTTTCAGACTGCAAGCCACAACCTAATGGGGATCAATTAAGTAGATTAAGACTAGATTTTTTATAGATCTTAAGTTGTAAGAATAAACAACACTTCATAAAATTTTTTTTATTATATCACTGTGCATAGATGCTGAACTGCAGTGTAAAATCGATTATGATGGATCATGGTAAAAAACATCTTTTAAAAAATGCTGTTTTATTATGTTTCAGTGCACAGTGACCACTGTTAAATTCCATAAGCACCTGTATCCTCACATTTTTCTCCTAAAGTACACTTAATAGCTCAGAAATTTAGGGATCTGAGAAATATAAATATTACATAAATTTATTTCTGAAGTCTCACATCCTAACTTTAAAAATTCATATAAATTTTACATTATATTAAAATAACTTATACTAATTGCCTAGCCCCAAAATTCTGAGTAAAACTGACATTCCTGGGAGATAGTTAAGTCTGATAAGCATCTATTTACTCCTCCAACCATTCTCAGCACCCAAGGGAAACACTGAGCAGGGCCTGGTTACTGTTATTTGGGGTTCATCTCCATCCCCAGAAATGCAATAAATTTTAAATCACAAAGCTGTACCTTTCTGTGGTATTCATGCAGAGGATATCAACTGTTTCTCCAAACCTCGATGTACATATTTACAAAACATTCCTGCTTAATCAGAGGTTTAAATTATACAAGCCTCTATCTTACAAATCCACCCCCCAACCAAAAAAAAAAAAAAAAAAAAGGACAAGAAACTGAAAAGAAAAAACTGAGCAAAGGGCATGAATGGACTACTCACCAAAGAGGAATTACTATAGACAATAAATGTAGGAAAATATACTTAATCTCATTAATAGTGAAATACACAGTTAAAACTATGAAATACTGCTTTACCAATAAGACTGGGGGGAAAAGTTAAACTCCATATTATCTAGGGTATTTTTAAAAGACACTTGAAAACACTTCAAATGTAAACAATCTTTTCTGAGGCATTTTAAATGTTCATTCCATCTGACCCAGCAATATTCTACTTCTAGATATTTATCCTATGCAAAACTGTAAAAAAATATACAAAGATGTTCATTACAAAACTGGAAACACAAATCTTCATCAATATGGAATTAATTAAATTACAGTACAGCTATACTGGATATACCAAACAGCCATTTTTTTAAATACAAGAATACATAAAGCACCGACAAGGAAAAAAGTCCAAGATATATGACTGTTAAAAAGCAAAGTGACAAAACATTAAAACTGAAGGAGCTTTCTTCTGTAAGATGATGTTAATACATGCAGCAGAAACATCAGTCCACACTGGAGCAAGTTAGAAGGCTTATGGAAGAGGTTTCTTCAGGAAAATAAAAACTGATCAAGTTCTTCATGTATCTCAATTTCCTGAGACGTGATTTAGACAACTGATGAAGAATTAGGGGATGACTTCAAATTAGTGATAAACGCATAGGAAAATAATAAGAAAATTACTAAATTCATGAGAAGGTATTGCAGAGAAAAATAATTACATGACTCAGCCATTACTAGAGTTTACACAGTCACAAAGCAAACGATGAATACTTTGGTTAACAATATAAGTATAAAGAGTACAGGAGGACACTGAGAAAAAAACAAAGCCAAATCTTCACCTTTCACAGTAGAAAATCAAAAATGCTTAAAACTGGAAAAATCAAGAAGCAACACAAACATATTACTTACAGACATGAAGGTACATACGATCAGCAGAGATAAAACTTGGGAGAAGAAAATAGGAAAAGAGAGGTAGGGGCTACTGTTTTTATAAACTTTTTGACTGTAATTAAATGTGTGTACTACTGTGCTAAAATTTAAAGAAAAGGTTAATCACAAATCACATAAAAGGAAACTTTAATGGCCAGTAAACATGGGGAGGGGGCAGGCAGCCTCACTCATGAGGTTCAATAATCAATAATAGATAATACTTAAATAGCTTCTATTGTGGGCTAGACACAAAGTGCTATACATGTATTAATTCATCTAATTAACAGCAGCCCTTGACGAAGGTACTATTATTCTCCCATTTTACAGATAGGAAAACTGAAACAGTGATCTGCCCAAGGTCAAATTGCTAGTAAACAGCAAAGTCAGGATTAGAAACCAGAGAGGCTGCCTCCAGAGTCCACATGTTTAATCACTATTCTAGACTGACCAAAAACATATTAGGTTGCGAAGAAATAACTAGAGAATATTCATCAAGTTTCTCTTAAATACAGGCTTTCAAAATGGTGTGAGTACCTACTGACAGAACTTCAATGGAGAAAAATGTCAATGTCTATCAAAAACACAAATGCATCCACCCTCTTTTAATAGAGCAAGTCTAAGAATTACTCCTACAAATAAACATATGCCTTGTATAAAATAACATATATACAAGACCTTACCAGCAAAATACTGAAAACCATCTAAGTAAATATACATCAAAAGGAATCAATAGACTCAGTAAAAATACGAATTCTTGAATGCATTTAAATACCCCATGAAAAGTAAATACACCTTATTTAGACATTATTAAAACATCCCTGGGGCAGCTGGGTGGCTCAGTAGGTTAAGTGTCCAACTCTTGATTTTGGCTCAGGTCATGATCTCAGGGTCATGGGATCGAGCCCTGTGTTGGGCTCCACGCTCAACAGGGAGTCTGCTTGAAATTCTCATGCACTCTTTCTCTCTCTCTCGCTCTCGCTCTCTCCCTCTGCCCCTCCCCCCACTCACTCACATTCTCTGTAACAAAATCTTTAGAAAAACATCCCTGATCATTAATAATGACACATCTCTAAAGATATTCAGAAGAGGATCACTAAAGTCCAGTCATGAGGTCTACATTGGTTCACTGGTGAGTCAGAGAATTCATTAGTATTACTGGTTTCGAGAAATGTTAAAACAGAGACAAACTTTTCTCTAGAACTTCCTTAGTACATTTGGTCCACAGAACCCTTTTTGTTGTGAAAGCAATTAAAACCTACTGGGACAACAGTGTTCCAATGGAATGGAGGGGGAAAGCCCTGGACTAAAGCATGCATTCACTATAAATAAATGTGTGGCCTCAAAACTAGAAATATTTGTGTTTGCACTGAAAACAATGATCATATGTGGCACCTGATCTGAATCCTCTGTTTCACTCCTACACCATTCCTTACTCGCTTTCATGGTACATTACTCTATATACCTTACATGCTACCCAAATTTGAGCAAAAAATCTATAGGACATTCCTGGGATAAAGGTAAATTAAGAATTATTCTTTATCAAGAAGTATTCTACATAAGCAGATTTAAAATAATATCACAACTACAAATTTATTTAGGATTTCTGATTCTAGCAAAAATGGAATAAAAGGACCAGATTTACCCTGCCACATTAACTAATAAACCAAGCAAAATATGTGAAACAATGTTTTTAGTTACAACAACAAGCAATAAAAGCAGTGATCCCTGAGAGAGAAAAAACAAATGAGGTAACCCCTATGACTGCCCCCAGCTTACTGTCTGGAAGGAGTTTCCATGTGATGTCAAAGGTAGGGAAATGAGGGTAAAGTGCAGTCCCTCAGACTCAAAAAGAAGCTGAAAATTTAAATAGGCCAAGGCAGGAAATGAGAAAGGAGAGAGCTGTAGAGAGAGCACTTCAGAGACCTGTACAGGTGCCCTCCCCTCCCTCTCCACCTTCAGTCCTCAGATGAGTAACAATGAGTACATGAAGGTAAAGAAATTACACTAGAACCACCTGAAATAAACAAGTGGAAAAATCTATAAGGCTCCAACAGTGCCAAAAATAGTTACTATTCCCACAAGTCAGAGTGGAAATACCTCATAATATAAGGAGCATTCAGAAGAGTCCTCAGAAGGATATTAGCTCAGTAGTGGGGCAAAATTAGCCCAAGATTGCTCTCTTCCCCCCTAACAAAGTGTAAAAGCAAGCCTCAAAATGACCGACTTCCAATAAGCTTAATTTCACCCCAAAACAAAGCTCAAAAATATTTAAAACAGGGGCGCCTGGGTGGCTCAGTCTGTTAAGCGGCTGCTTTCGGCTCAGGTCATGATCCTGGGGTCTTGGGATCGAGCCCCACATCCAGCTCCCTGCTCAGCGGAGAGCCTGTTTCTCCCTCTCCATCTGCCTGTCACTCTGCCTACTTGTGCTCTCTCTCTGTCTCTCTGTCAAATAAATAAATAAAATCTTTAAAAAAAAAAAAAAAAGTAAAACAAAATAGCAATATCCAGAAACCAACAACGTAAAGTTCACACTGTCTAGCATCCAATCAAAGTTAGAAGACATGAAGACAATCAAGAAACTATGACCCATAAAGACAAAAACGAATCAGAAGTTATACAAGTTATAGCATTATTTAAAACTTTATTTCCTAAATTCAAGAAAACAGAGAAAAGCATGAGAATGTTAAGGAGAAACAAAAAAAAAATAAAAGACTCAAATGAAAATTACAATGTGTAAGGTAAAAAACATACTGGATGCAATTAACAGATTAAATATTGTGAGAGGAAAAAAACAGTGAACTTCAAGCTTGATATACACGTAATTGGGATGCTGTTAGGAAAGGGGAGAGAGGAGACAGAAAACTATATATAAAGACATAATAGTAGAAAATTTTCCAAATTTGATGAAAACTATAAACCCACATGTCCAAGGAGCTCAACAAATCTCAGGCACAAGAAACAGTTTAAAAAAAACAAAACAAAACAAAATTGCTTAATGCCAGCAATAAAAAAGAAACTCTTAAAAGCAGCCAAGGGAGGAGGAGCAGGGACAGCTCTGTTCCTATAGAAAAAAAAGATAAAATGACAGCAAACTTCATCTCAAAAACAATGTAAGGCAGAGAACACTAGAGCAACATCTTTGTAAAACAATGGGGAAAAAAAAAGTCAATCTAGAATTCTATACTGAGCCAAAAGATCTTTCAAAAATAAAGTCAAAATATAAACTTTTGCACACAAAGGCTGAAAGAATTAATTACCAGCAAATCTTCACTATTAGAAATGTTCAAGGTCCTTCAGGCAGAAGGAAAATAACACAAGACAAATCTAAATCTACAAAAACAAAGAACAACAGAAATCATAAATATGTGAATAAATATAAATTTTTGAAATTTATTTAAATCTCCTTAAATGATAATTGACTGCTTAAAGCTAAAATAATAACAATGTACTGTGGGACTGATAATAAATGTAGAAGTAAAATGAATGACAACAATTACGAAGTCCAGAAGTAAAATGGAAGTGTACTACAGTAAGTTTCTTACAGTATCTAAGAAAAGGTATAATGTTACTTGAAAGTAGACTGTGATAAGGAAACATGTATACTTTAAATCCTAACTACTTAAAAAATGAACAAGTATAGCTAATACTTTAAAATAAGCTAGCCCAAAACGTTTTTTAAAAGACTCGTGAAAACTACTCCCTTAACCCTGTGAAAGGCAAAAACATAGGAGGAAAAAGAGAACAAAAAAAATATGGAACAAACAGAAAACACACAGCAAAATAACAGACCAAACCTAACCATTTCAGTAATCACACTAAATGCAAAAATAGTCAAGACAGCCCAATTAAAAGGTAGGGATTAGCTGCCAGTTACAGAACAAGATGGCATACACTAACTTCCCCCACTACTCTCCTATAAACACAAATACCTGAAAAAATATTCAACAGGTGGTAATAAAAGAAAACTTCAGGCATGCCTGAGTGGCTCGGTCGTTAAGCGACTGCCTTCAGCTCAGGTCATGGTCCCAGGGTCCTGGGATCGAGCCCCGCATCGGGCTCCCTGCTCTGCTGGAAGCCTGCTTCTCCCTCTCCCACTCCCCCTGCTTGTGTTCCCTCTCTCGCTGTGTCTCTCTCTGTCAAATAAATAAAATCTTTTTAAAAAAAGAAAACAAAACAAAACTTCAAAGAACGTGACAGGGATCTCAGGACTTCAAGAAAGGCATCATAGTGAGTCCCTGAGTTTTCATTTTATGTCCCATATACCCTGGACTGAACACTAGAAAGACCTGCAACCCAGAACCAAGAGGCATGAAAAGAAAGGAGGGAGGGATAGAAGGAAAAAAAAAAAAAAATTAACAAATGCAAAAATAGACAGGCCAATCCACCCTTAGCAGTAGCTAGAAAGCCCCAGGCCATTCTAGGCCTCTCCTTCCCCACTACAACCACACACTGGTAGGGAGCCTGATCCATCCCCAGAGGCAACAATAGTAACCCAACTTCTGCTCCTCAGCTAGGACACCAACAGATGATCTGATCCACCTGTGGAGCAGCAGATTCATATCTAAAATATATAAATGACTTTCAAAACTCAACATTTAAAAATTACTCAAATTAGAAAATGGACAAAAGACAGGATTAAGACATTTTACCAAAGAGGATCTACAAATGGCAAGTAAGTACATAAAAAAATAGTCAAATGGTCTCATTCCCTATGAGAGAAATGCAAACTAAAATCACAATGAGTTATCACCATACACCCATTAGAATGACTAAAACAACAGTGATAATACCAAATGCTGGAGAGGATACACAGAAACTGGATCACTCATACATAGCTGGTGGGAATGTAAAATGGCACAGACACTCTGGAAAACAGTTTGGCAGTTCCTTTAAAATCAAAAAATGGACTTACCATACAACTCAGCAATTACACTCTTGGATATTTATCCTAGAGAAATGAAAATTTATTTTCATGTAGAAATGTGCATGCAAATGTTCAGAGCAGTTTACTGGCTAAAACTTGGAAACTAACCAATGTCCTCCTATGAGTGAATGGTTAAACAAACTGTGGTATATCCACACCATGGAGTACTACTCAGAATAAAAAGGAACAGACTACTAATATACACAATTATTTGGATGAACTGCAAAGAAATTAAACCAATCTAAAAAGGATCCATGCTACATCCCTCCACTTATAAAATGCTCATGAAATAACAGAGATGGAGAGCAAATTAATGATTCCCAGGAGTTAGAGGGGGTTGGTGTAGCTATAAAGAGGTAGCACCAGAGAGACTTGTCCTGATGATGGACTTATGTATCTTGGTTGTGGTTACACAAAAACACATTATTAAACTGCAGAGCTATATACACACACAAGTACATATAGATCTGGTGAAATCCAAATAAGCTCTTTAGATTTACTATTGTCAATTCCCCATCAATTCTCCTTTCTTTGTCAATTTCTTCAAGGTGTACTTAACAGTTAAGTAAGATGTTAACACTGGGGGATGCTGGGTGATGGCTACACACAGGGTCACCCTGTATATTTCTTTGTAACTCCCTATAAAGCTAATATTTCAAAATTTAACATTTCAGAACAAATTAAAAAGGAAAAGGCAGATATCATCTGTTGGATATAAAAGCAAGACCCAACTACATGCTCCTATAAAAAATTTTCTTTAAAGACAGAAATAGGTTAAAAGCAAAAAGATGGAAAAAGATACACTATGCTAACACTAATCAAAAGAACACTAGAACAACATTAAAATTAAAGTGGATTTCAGAGCCAAAACTGTGAGACCAGGATTAAAGAGATCATTTTACAATAAAAGAATCAATACATTAGGAAGCTATTACAACCCTAAACATTTACCCTCCTAAATAAAAGAGCTTCAAAATATATTAACCAAAAATGGCAAAACTGAAAGGGAAAAAAGACAAAACTACAATCATGGTCAAAGATTTCAACAACTCTCTTCCAATGATTGATAGAAATAAGTCTTACAATTAATAGGGTGGAGAAGACTTAAGAGATACAATCAACCAAACTGACCTAATTTACATTTTTACCAGAGAATATACATTCTTTTCACCTGCACAGAGACCACTCAGCAACACAGACCATAAAACAACATTTAAAAATTTTCAAAGTATTCAAATAATATAAAATATATTCTCTGACCAAAATAGAATTAAATCAATACAGTATTTGGGAAATCTCCAAGTATCTAGACACTAATCCCCAAACATACTTCTTTAAAAACCCATGGATCAAAGTAGAAATCAAAAGGTAAACTTGAAAATATTTTTAAATGAATGTAAATGAAAACACAATATACCAAAATCTGTGGAATGGAGCTAAATAAAGCAGCACTAATGAAAAAGAGCCCAATCTCCCATGCAGGAGATTCCCAAACAATTTATGTACTCTACCAGGAGGGATAAAACTTTTGATGTGTAGTGATAAAAATGGCACTTTACTTCGGTGATCTTCCTCTGAAAAACCCATAACCCCAGTCTAGTCATGAGAAAAACATCAGACATATACCAATAGAAGTACATCCTGTAACATACCTGGACCAGTACTCCTCAAAACTAAGGTCACCAAAAGTGCAGAAAGTCTGAGAAAACGTCACAGCCAAGAGGAGTCTAGAGACGTAACAACTAACTATAAGGTAGTAATCCTAGATGAGATCCTGGAACCAGAAAAGGACATGAGGTAAAATCTGGAGAAACCAAAATAAACAATAGACTTTAGCTAATAATGACATTATCAATTTTGGCTCATTAGTACTATACTAATGTAAGATATTAATAAGGAAAACTGAGTGCAGGAACTCTCTGTACTGTCTTTGCAGCTTTTCTGTAAATCTAAAACTATTCTAAAAAATGAAGTCTATTAAGAAAAAAATTACACCTAGAAAAACTTCAATTCTCCCTACCCAAAGTAATTTCTCCTTTTTATGATCTGTCAGAGCATTTATTTGTACTGCTCAAGACATACCTCTCTAGCTTTTATGAAAGTTACTTTCTGACAAAAATCATGAACCATCCATCTTTGCAAACTGCCACCTCCCCTTCTGCCTCCACTGAATAGACTGCCTTTCTCCTAGTATGTAAATAAAATTTAAATGGCTAACTCAGGATTCTGTGATACCTTTCAACTGTGATTTCTTTACAATTATTCTAACTTTTTAGTTCAAAATGATTAATTCTTCAAATACATAAAAACCATATAATCATACTAACACAAAATGAGATTTGACTTACATACTATTGTATAAATCAGTGTCTTTCAAACTGGGGTCCGTATGTATTCTCTGGTATCCTAGAAACCCTTATGGGTAAATTTTTTTTTTTTTTTTTAAGATTTCATTTATTTATTTGACATAGCGAGAGAGAGCACAAGCAGGAAGAGCAGCAGAGGGAGAAGCAGGCTCCCCGTTGAGCCAGGAGCCCAATGCGGGACTCGATCCCAGCACCCTGGGATCACGACCTGAGCTGAAGGCAGACACCCAACCAACTGAGCCACCCAGGCATCCCCCTTATGGGTAAATTTTAATTGCATTTAACTTCTATAATTTAGAAATGCCTGATAAAACATTCTCAATTACACTGATGACCCAAATCCAAATACTGACATGTAATGCTGCTAATGCCGACACTTACCTTCACAACTATACTGATGCCAAGCAATGCTACTTTTAGTAGCAAATTACTCATTTCCCAAAAGTGAAGACCAAATGAGACAATGTACAAAATATAACAGGGTTTCCGTACCGGTTCCAATATAGAAAAACTGCAGGAGAATGAAGTCATACAGCACACCATAGTATAGGTATACCAAAAGAACTTGAGATGTCATAACCCTAACATCAGCCAAGTGATTCATTTTGACAAAACATCACCCACTGCATTAGTGTTAATTTTTGTATTGGCTTTAGTTTATAAATGTGATTTATAACTATAATCTGTTTTCTAGTTGTGGCAAAGATATGCATGCACAAGGAATTTACGCAGAGAAGTCTGAACAAATTTAAGTAACATTTTAAATAAAAATAAACCAAGCCAACAGTCTCTGCAAGAATTTCTTTCTGTATACATTTACCCTAGCACTGTAAACCCATAAATGAGAAGCTAGTACACATTCACTCAAGAATATGTCCAGTTGTACTTTAGGTTACCCAAAGGCACTCTAATATAGATACTACTACTCCACACTTTAATCTCTAATATATAACTTTGAATTACCTAGACATTATTAAGTAAACTAAAAACTTTTAAAACTCAGGTTTGAAGTAAAATTCAAGTACTTAACAAACCTGGGTTTAAGCCCCAGCTTCATTATCTGATAACTAGGATCTTAGTGAAGCCACCTAAAACCCTCTGGGCCCCAGTTCCAACCTGTGTAAAATAAGAATACTATCTGTTCTACCTATCTCACATAAGTTTAAGATAAATAAAGTCTACCCACATTATCAATATGCTTTCATTTCCTTCTGGCAAAAAAAAGGTCAACTAATATAAACATTTCACTTCAGAAATATACCAAAATATAACAATCTTGTCTTCATATTTTCATGAAAAAAAATTAACCTAAATCTGAACATTTACTAGACAGATACAACTTATCAGACATTATGACAGACTAAGGAAATACAGAAAGGAATAAAAGTAAGTTTGGGTTGGGGGGATAGGGACACTGAAATAGACAATTCTGATGTGCTATCATAAATACAATCAAGAAATACTATGAAAACTATCCGGCCAAATGGGGAATCAAACTGCTTTAAAGATTTATGGTGTTAGTCAAATACAAGTTGTAAGTAATATAATTAACTCCTTACTGGATACATATTATGTAGCAGACACTGTGCTATGCAGGTATACCAGATTCAAAAGTAAATAAGACATACACTGTCCTCACAGAAATTGCGATCAAGAAGGGAAGACAAGGGGCACCTGGGTGGCTCAGTCGTTAAGCGTCTGCCTTCGGCTCAGGTCATGACACCAGGGTCCTGGGATGGAGCCGCACATCGGGCTCCCTGCTCAGCTTCTCCCTCTCCCACTCCCCCTGCTTGTGTTCCCTCTCTCGCTTGTCTCTCTCTGTCAAATAAATATATAAAATCTTTAAAAACAAAAGGGAAGACAATATTTTAAAATAGAGACATGCCAAGACAAAAATACTGTCCTATTAAAGTATACAGCAGTCAGGGAGGGGCAATCTAAGGAAACATACAGTAAGAAGAAAAACTGCATTTTCCCTTTATTTTTTTCATTCTTTTTTTTAACATAAAGGCAGCCAAAGGATTGGGAAAATTTTTTTAATTCAAAAAAAGTTAAGCATTGGTAAGTGAATAGATACTGACACTTTCTCTCTTATTTTCTCCCCTCAAACATTACTATGGAAACCCACATTCAACTTATAGTACCTATATTAGCGCTCAGCACAGTATAGTCCTAGGAGCACAAGTGTTGCTCCCCACAGAGGACAGGGTATTTACTATTTCTAGCCTGCATGGTCTACAATGAACATTAAATATATGTTTATGAAAAATTCCCCAGCCCTTTGGGGGGGAGGGGCAGCAAAAATATTACAAAACTCATCAGCTGTGCCTCTCTGCTAGGAAAAAAATGTGTTTTTATGACAGCAGACATTTCTATCTTCAACAGCAGTGTAGAATACTGGAGGGTGATGCACAAGCAATGAAAATGGGCTGGGTCTCAGAATTAAGAGAAAAGTCACTTTTTCTTACGCTGGAACAGAGGCAGTATCATTTTCAGCTACAGTGCTAACATTTTCCAAAACTACATTTTCTGCCCTTTCCGCTGTTGTTTAATTAAAGAGAGGCGACAACATAAACTCATGACCAGCAATATAAAAGAGGTAAGGCACATAATCATTTTCCTACACACCTAACACATCACCACTGTGCACAGAATTTTCATACTGACCAGATGACTCATGGCAAGAAATGAACTCAGAACTAGGTTCAATGCCTAGAAAGCATCCACAAGGTGTAACTGACTAAAACATTTTCTCGTTTCTGGAAAAGCCTGGTAAGCTGCAGATATTTCTGTCAACAAAGCATGCAGAATAAAGACACATCTTAACTAGGTTTACTACCATGGGTCAAAAATTAACCCAAGAAGAGAGTGTAAGACAGTAGCACTATGACTCTTTTTGACCACAGTATGCTGTCACTTCATACTCTCACAGGAGTATCCGGTATTACGCTGGATTTCAGGCTAGCTTTGCTAATGCTACTTTTTCTAATCACTCAAGACAACATACAAAATGCAGACAAGAAGAAGTGATGTTATTAAAAGAAAACCTTGAATTAGGGCACCTGGGTAGCTCAGTCGGTTGAGCGTCTGACTCTTGGTTTTGGCTCAGGTCATGATCTCATGGGTCCTGGGATGGAGCCTGTATCTGGCTCTGCTCCACGCTCAGCAGGGAATGTGCTTGAAGATTCTCTCTCCTTCTCCCCGCCCCAGTTAGGTGCTCTCTTGCTCACTAAAATAAATAAATCTTTTTTTAAAATAGAGAAAACCTGTCTACAATAGCCAAACTGTGGAAGAAGCTGTGATGCCCTTCAATGGATGAATGAATAAAGAAGATGTGGTACATATATACAATGGAATATTATTCAGCCATCAGAAACGATAAATACCCACCATTTACATCGACATGGATGGAACTGGAGGGGATTATGTTAAGTGAAGTAAGTCAAGCAGAGAAAGACAATTATCATATGCTTTCACTCATATGTGGAACATAAGCAATAGCACGGAGGACCACAGGGGAAGGGAGGGAAATCCAAAGGGGGAGAAATCAGAGAGGGAGATGAACCATGAGAGACTATGGACCCCGGGAAACAATCTCAGGGTTTCAGAAGGGAGTAGGTTGGGGGAAGGGGGTTACAGGGTGATGGGTATTGAGGAGGGCACGTGTTGTGATGAGCACTGGGTGTTATACTTAACTAATGAATTACTGAACACTACATCAAAAAACTAATTATGTACTATACAGTGACTAACTGAACATAATAAAAAATAAATAAGAGAAAATCTTGAATTATGTCGGATTCTTTTCTAAAAATAAATCATGAACTTTAGTAGTTTTGTTAGTAATCTATCTGGGTTCTCACAGCTAGTGAGTGGCAAAACCTGGGGGCTAGGGTGGGGGGAGATATGAAAAAGAAACATCTCTAAGTATACCTAAAACCCACATTCATCACAGGTACAACCTACTCCTTCGGGTCTATTCCTCCAAATAATACCTTTCCCACAACCCACTCTCCACACAGTACTCTTCCTGGAATCTCTATTTCCTATAATCTTCCTTTCAACCCTATCTGGGACATAAAGGAACTTCTGCCTTAACATGTATCACCACCTCATCCTAACATATCCTATTCCTGTTCACCAAACTGATTATTAGGATTGTTACTTATTAACAACACTTAAAAACTTCTTAAGACTGTGTACTTTACCTTATTCAACTCACACAAAGCTATGAGGTAAGTACTATCATCCCTACTTACAGATGAAGAAACTAAGGCTTAGAGGTATTAAAAGGCTTACTTTAAAAGACAATGAAGACAGATACTGTGGCAAGGTTTGAGTAAAACACATGGTACACTTATTCTTAACCATATTCGTGTATTAATTCACCTCCAGGAAGTAAAATGTTATAATGTTATAATCCATGTGCAGGGGTAGGGAGACAATGATAATGAGAAGTAGACAAAGCTACTCCGAAAGAAAACTGCTCTGAAAATTTTAATACCTATTTTAAAAAGGAAATAAGAAGCTGCTTCTCTCTCAGTTCTTAAAGGGCTTTTGGACCAAGTATAAATATTCTTCTGAACAGCCCTTTCCACAAATGTCCTCCTCAACCCTCTCTGTTCAGTCGCTCATTAATTTAGACTCCACTGATATGCAATTCTAGATAATTCCAACTGAATACCTTACATTCTGAAGCAGTGCTTTCCCAAAGTATTGTTTTATGGGAAAAAATTTTTCCAGTTATAAAATACATGTATGTTATGTAGTGGATCACAATGTAAAACACATTTCTTCCCGTTGTCATGATGGGGAAAAAAACTGATAAACAATGCTCTAAAAGTCTGCCAAAAAAGTAAAAGTAACCTTCATTCGTATGTTGTGTTAGAGAGTGAGACATTCCACTCGGACATATTTAAATACAACTAAAAGCTTCCACTATAACTACATTTTTAAGCCACCATGGTTATAATCTCTTCAAGATTTCCTCTTTTTAAACAGAGTATAGAAAACACAATTGAACCATTTCTTTAGTTAAGTTAAACACAATTTAACCAAACAATCATTAAGGGGGGGAAAATGGTTACTACACTGTGCTATTTTAATAAAACAAGGCCATTTCCTGATTTGGGGTGGCATTTACAAAGTATGTTCACTTTCTGATAATTCATCCAACTGCTAGCATAATTATGATAGGTGAACTCAACTGTACTTGTTACACTTCAATTTAAAAAGTTCACTTAAAAGCAAAAATTATGCAAGTTAAACAAGACAATCTGAACAGCTGAGTTTATCACTGCTCTCTCTCAACACCTCTGAATTAAGAGTGAAGGAATGAAAAGACAGCCACCCTTAAAAACAGAAGAATAGCAGACTGTACTTTCCAGCACTGGCAACAATAGCCTCTATCTCAGATGCTCTTCTGCAGCATGACAATGCCACCCGCCCATCAAGAGATGAAGTTTCTGTCCACTCCCCTAGATCCTGATTGGGGCTTGTGACTGTTTTGACCAATAGATTATGGTGGAAATAGCACCATGTGACTTCTGAATAAAGGTCATAAAAGGGCATGCAGCTTTCACCAGATCCTCTTAAACACTAACTCTTGGATCTCTGAGCTGCCATGTAAGAAGTCCAACTACCCTAAAGCAACCATCCTGAGAAGACCAAATGTAGGTCCTCAAGTTGACTGCTCCAGCTGAGCCCAGCCTTCTAGCCATCCCTGCCAAGGTGCCACACATTTAATGAAGAAGCCATCTTAGAGGGCGCCTGGGTGGCTCAGTCGTTAAGCATCTGCCTTCAGCTCAGGTCATGATCCCAGGATCCTGGGATCAAGCCCTGCATCAGGCTCCCTGCTCAGAGGGAAGCCTGCTTCTCCCTCTGCCACTCCCCCTCTGCTTGTGTTCCTTCTCTCGTTGTGTCTCTCTCTGTTAAATAAATAAATAAAAATCTTAAAAAAAAAAAAAAAAAGAAGCAGCCATCTTAGAAATAAATCCTGCAACCCCAGCTGTTTGAGTGTCCGTCTGTCATGGGTCATCACAGCTGAGGCCCCAAACATGTGGAGCAAAGAAAAGGACATCCCTGCAGTAAGCTTTGCAAATTCCCGACACACACATCTTGTTAACATAATAAAACGTTGTTTTGGAGGTGGTTTGTTATAGAATAAGATAACCAGACCAGAAGAAGAGAACAGTAGACAAACCAGCTTAATAAAATTCCGAAAGACAAAAAGCAAATGAAATACCGAGTGTCTTGGCGGTTCAGATAACAAGTCAGAAAAACCTATTCAAGCAGCAGAATCCTAGTTAGGGTTAAGAAATAGTAGAAAGGGTTGAAAAGAGGAGAATTATTAAAGAAATTAATGAGAACTAGTTAAACTTCTAATTCTGTTCCTCTAGACCAGGCTGCTAGGGAATTGTCCCTTCCCTATTATCTCCCCACCACCCTCCCTCCCACCCCACCCCAATACCAACAAAAGACCAAATGTTTGTTTAACTCTAGAGATACTGAATAGAAACAGAAACACCATGCACAGATCAGGGTGAGGAACGGATGTCTTCCCCATTTTGGCTACCAAAGCACTAGCTACTAGGCTTATGCCTCTTATAGCCCGAGAATGAGGGCGACAGGAAGTCCCAGGATGCCAGTTGTCCAACAGGCCTTGTGGCCTGCACAGCCAGAGCAATCTTCGAAGAAGGCTTTTTTAAAAAGGGGGGAGGGAAGGCAGGGGGAGCAGGGACTGGTATATTACCTGATGTGTTTGACCATATCGGGACCACATGAGACACAGAAAACTAAAACAACAAAAAGTGAATTAGCTCCTTTTTAAAAGAAGGGGAGGGGGGGAAACCTCTGTACATGAAAAGTAGTAAGTGAACATTTGTTTATATAGCCTTCATAATCTAAACGTTGATTTAATCTGAAAACATGGGGCACCTGGGTGGCTCATCGGTTAAGCAATCTACCTTCGGCTCAGGTCATGATCCCACAGTCCTGGGATCGAGCCCCGGTGGATCTCCCTGCTCAGCGGGGAGTCTGGTTCTCCTTCTCCCTCTGTGCCCCACTCCCCGCTCGTATGCACTCTCTCTCAAAATAAAATCTTTAAAAATAATAATAATCTGAAAACAATATAGGAGAGGAGGGACACAAGGGGACAAATGGAGCAAGTAGGTGGGAGGTTATCTTCCACTGTAGGAAAATGTCTAAAATTGAAAAAAAAAAAAAAAAATCAAGAAATACCAGAATTTGCGATATAAAATGTGGCGATAAATACCGAAGGAAGAGCTAAAGGAATGAAAAGAAGATACTTTGGGGGAATGGAAGCATTCTATTGTTTAAAAGTATACTAGAACTCCATACTTTATGCAAATTATGTATCAGTAAAGCTGTCACTAACAAAACAGGATGAATTAAATTTAAAAAAAAAAAAAAAAACTTCCTGGGAGCACAAAGAGCAATTGGTTCTATCTCTACATGGTAAGAGAAAGGAAAGCCATTTGAAGAAAATCTTGAAATAAAAACTGAGATAAAAAAAAGATAGGGAAGAGCTATGGAGAATAAGGATTTCATGGGGATCCAAATGTTGAGGGGCATCAGATGCCACTCTAATGGCAATGGGAAGAAATCAGAGGTTTTTGAGTAGCAAGTTATCACTTAGAATTTAAAAATGGTTGGGGAAGGAACATGATGGTATTGTTTTGAAAAATGTAAATATTTTACAACCATGTATATATTTTAAATGTTTCCTTACAAAAAAAAAAAAAAATACAAGTTAAAAAAGCAATCCCTAAACAGCCAATAGCAAAATGAAACAAATAAACCCTTCTGTGTAGCCAGCTAATAACATAACCAGACAAAGTAAATTTACCAAACGTTCCCAATGGTATATATCCTAAGGACAAAAAGAACTACAAAAGATTCTCATGCTATCATGCTACAATGAGTAACCACGTAGTTCCTGGCAGTGTTGGTATTATTATTCTAACAATATTAGCATATGTAATATATGATAAAGCAATGGAGTAATTATGTTACTGTCTTTGAGAACCAAAATTTTCAGCAAAGGAGAAAAGACAGATTTTTGAATTGATGGCAAAAGACTGTAGCTCTGAATACAATCTGATCTGCATGAAATAATTTATTTTACCTTTAAAAATGAATGCACAACGTCAGTGAAAATGGTGGAGTAAGGACCTCCAACAATTCTTCTCCAAAGAGAAAAGTGACAAATATTGTGGTAATAAGCCTTTTAATAACTCTAAAATCTAACCAAAAGCTCTCAGCAATCTAGAAAGGGTCTGCTAAAAAAAAAAAAAAAAAAGCTGAATCTTGGTAAAAAAGAGAAACCTTTGTGGCTTTTTAACCTGCCCTAGTCCCAGCCTCTCCAGGCAGCTCCATGCTAGACCTGAAAATTAACAACATGGATTTGCAGTAAAACCAGCAGCTTGAAAAGCCAGCAGAGGAGGCTAAAGCTCCTTCAAAAGCCCCATTCATACAAATTTTGTAATTTTTTTGACCTTTCTGATGGTTCCCTAGAAGACCCCCTTGCCAAGGCTATTGAGCTGATTTGGAGCTTAACCAGTGCAAAAAAAAAAAAAAAACCTTTACTCCAGGAGCATCTGTCAGAAACAATTCCAGGGTTACCTGAGTGGCTCAGTCAAACGTCTGCCTTCAGCTCAGGTCATGATCCCAGGGTCCTGGGATGGGCTCTATGCTCAGCCAGGAGTCTGCTTCTCCCTCTCCCTCTGCCCCCACCCCCCATCTTGTACTCTCTGCTCTCTCTCCCAAATAAATAAATAAAATCTGGAAGGAGGGGAGGGGAGGAGAAGGACAACTCCAGAAAATTGTTTAACCTTGCAACTTGCCGAAACAGTGGATAACATTTGAGGCATACAATGACCAAAAACCTTAAAAGAGAAAGTGGGAGAATAAGCTGTTCATAACACCTTTGAAAAGCTCCAACAAATATGAAAAACCTGAAAATCAAGAATACCAAGCCCAGATGTAGGCTATGCACATACCTGGGAGAGACCTAAGTCCACAGGCTCTCTCTGTCTGACTATGAGGCTTCACACAATCACAAAAGTGAAGGCTGTGGCAGAGCTGTCAACTGCCTGCACACAAAGCACCCTTAGCAAAGACTGGGAGACTTACTGCTTCCAGGAAATTAAGGAAATCTTTGTCTAACGGTTAGCTAAACACGAAGATAAACAAGGAGAGATTTCAATGGCAATACAAGAGAAAACTAGTTCAGAAAAGTCACTACAAACAAACTACTACAACAAACAGCAACAAAAACAAATGCTGCAGAGGGGGAATGTTCTGCTTTCTGGAGTAGCTACATTATATTAAAATGCCCACTTTTCAACCAAAATTTTGAGACATGCAAACAAAAAAATATAGTCCACCCACAGAACAGAAAGCAATCAAAAGAAACTGTCCCAGAGCAAGTTCAGATGAGAGACTTACTAAACAAGACTTTAAGTTAGCTCTTATAAATACGTTCAAAAAATGAAGGGAAGCCAAGATGAAAGAACTAAAGGAAAGCATGAGAACAATCTATCAATAAACATAAAAATTACATATATACAAGAAATAGCAAATAGAAAGTACAACAATTCACTAGAGAAAATTCTGAAATTTTCACTGGAAAATTCACTAGAGAGGCTCAACAGCATAATATGAGCAGGCAGAAAGAATCAGTGAACTTAAGGATAGATCAGTAGAGATTATCCAGTCAAGGAACAGAAAGGAAAAATGAAGAAAAATGAACAGAATCTCAGAGACCTGTGGGATATTATGAAGTATACCAAAACATGCACATCAAAGTCACAAAAGCAAAGCTGAGAAAAGGAAAGAAGAACATTTAAAGAAATAATGGCTGAAAACTTTCCAAATTTAATAATAGTAATAAAAAAATTAATCTCCCATCCAAAAAGCTCAATGAACTCCAAATAAATTGGACTCAAACAGATCCACACTAAGAGGCATTATAGTCAAAGCATCAAAAGGAAAAACAAAAGAGAATTTCAGAAGCAACAAGAAAGAAGTGACTCATCATGCACAATATATAATCCTCAATAAGATTAATATTTGCTTTCTTCATCAGACACCATGGAGCCCAAAGGCAATGGAATGACATGTTAAAAGTGTTGAAAGGAAAAGATAGTCAGCCAAGAATTTTATATCCAGCAAAACTATCTGTAAATATTAAGGAGAAACTAAGATTTTACAGTTAAAAACTGTGTCACTAACAGACCTACACTGGAAGTAATACAAGACAGTCATTCACACTGAAATGAAAGAACACTAGACAATAACTCAAAACCACAAGAAAAAAAAATAAAGAATACCAGTAAAGGTAACTACCCAGGTAAATATAAAAGGAGTATAAATGTATTTTTGGTTTGTTAAATTTATTTTGCTCTATGTGATTTAAAAGACTCTCAATAAAGCAATAATTATTTATTTGTGTTGATAAGAACACAATATATAAAGATATATGACAATAATAGCACAAAGGAAGGGAAATGGAATGGAGCTGTACAGGAGCAGTCTTTGTATACTACTGAAATTAAGCTGGTATTAATCAGAACTAGTTTTAAGTTCCAGGGCAAATAAAAAAAATAACATGATAAAATTAACAAAAAATGAATTAGAATAGTATGCTGGAAAATATCTAACACATACACCCAAAAAAGACGGAAATGGGGGAACAGAGAATAAAAACAACACAAGACATAAAGAAGACAAATAGCAAAATGGCAGGTATAAACCATACCTTAACAGTAATCACATAAAATGTAAACACAATTAAAAGGCAGAGATTGCAGGATGGATAAAAAAGCATGATCCAACTATATGCTTCCTAAAAAAGGACACACTTTAGACTATTCAAAGACAAAATAGGATAATACCAGAAGGATGTAAAAATATGTACCACACAAACAGTAATCAAAATAGAGCTGGAGTGGCTATATTAATACCAGACAAAGTATACTTTGAAACAAATACAGTTATTAGGGATAAAGAACATGCTATAGTCACAAAAGGGCCAATTCATCAAGAGGATATAACAATCAAAAATATGCACATAACAGAACTCAAAATACCTAAAGCAAAAGCTGAGAAAAGTAGACAATTCAACAATAGTAGTTGAAGACTGAAATACTCCACTTTCAATAATCAATAGATCAACAAGGAAATAGAAGACCTGAATAGAATCCTATAAACTAACAAGACTGAAAAGCCATCTATAAAACACTCCCAACAACAGAATACACATTCTACTCAAGTGTACACAGAACATTCTCCAGGATAAACCACAAAGCAAATCTCCATAAGTTTAAAGGATTAAAAAATCATAACAGCTATACCCTGTGACCGAAATGGAATGAAATTAGAAATCAGTCAAGAAAGAAGCTAGGGAAATTCACAAATACATGGAAATTAAACAACACAATCCAAAATAACTAATGGATCAAAGAAGAATGCACAATATCTACCATTCCACATTATGATTAGCATATTACACAGAAAATAACTGCTTAAGACTTAAACTTATTTTAAGAGAAATTCATATTTAAAAAAAAAAATCAAGCTTCTGTTTCTATACAAATTGCACTACAACAAGCTCAAAAGAATAAGAGAAAGGACAAAAGTCTAGAATCTATAGCAAAAGTCCCTTCATTTTGATACTGTAGCATTTCGTAACACGTACATTGCTGAAATTAGTTATCCTCTGCCTAAGGTGAACTGATGCCACCTACCTAGAAAGTTCTCACTTAATTATTTTCATTTGAGATTCTAGGGAAACATATGTACCACCTCTCCTCTTCCTCCTAAAAAACTTGAGTCACTTTTCCTATTTTAAGTGTTTTAAGAATTTGGGTAAGGGATTTTGTTCTGGTTTGCTGGCCTTAATGTGGAAAAAGGAGTAAAATGTTTTGTTGTACTGGTATTTTGGGGATGGGAAACTAAAGAGGAAGGAACTGCTATTTGATGGCAAACAAAAACAGTGAGATTCTGCTATAACCCAGCTTATCTTTTAGTTTCTCTCTATATATGTAAATATGTACTTCCTTTAAAAATATATAACAGAAAGCATTTGATGTTCAAAAGCAAGCACTGTGGTTATTTAAACCTTGTCTCCCAAATACTACAGCTATAGGTCAAGCCATATACCTTATGCTAAGAAGGAAATAGCTTTGTAAACTGAGGATCATGTTACGATCACTAAAATCACTGAAGTTAAGATTTCCCTACAAATCTGATTTTTAAGACTTACTTCATCCGTGTGACATAGTATCTTTAGGTAAAAAATTTTCACCATTTAAACCTGAATTACACCTGACCCTTGAACAACACAGGTTTGAAGTGCATGGGTTGACTTATAAACAGATTTTTTTTTTATAAATACAACACAGTACTGTAAATGTATTTTCTCGTCCTTATGATTTTAACATCTTTTCTCTAGCTTACTTTATTGCAAAAATACAGTATGTAATACATGTAACATACAAAATATGTGTTAACTGACTGTTTATCTTATCAGTAAGGCTTCCAGTCAACAGTAGGCTATTAGTAGTTAACATTTTGGGGGGAGTCAAGAGTTGTATGTGGATTTTCAACTGCACAGGTCAGCACCCCTAACCCCCACCCCCATGGTTCAAGGGTCAACTGTACTGTAGAAGTTAATGAAGACTTAAACACAGAGAACAAACTGGTGGTTGCCCAAGGGAAGGGGGGTTGGGAGGTCAGGCAAAATAGGTGAAGCCGCGTAGGAGGAACAGGCTTCTAGTTATGGAAAGAGTAAATCACAAGGATGAAAGGTACAGCACAGGGAATGTAGCCAAGGTATTATAATAGCACTGTATGGTGACAGACTGTAGCTACACTTGCGAGCTTAGCATAAGGTATAGAGTTGTCAAATCACTACTGCTGTACACCGGGAACTAATGTTAACATTATGTGTCAACTATACTTCAATTTTTATTAATTAAAAAAAAAAAGTCAACTCCAGTTCTGCCAAAATAGAATAGCTTCATTCCTCCCAGACTCTCCCTCTCACAACTAAAAAATCCTAGACAAAGCACAACAAACAAGTATGGGAAGTGTCCCGTGGAAAAAAGGCAGTAGACTTCCTAGAAGACATCAGGACTTAAGGAATGAAAAGGCAGTGAGTTCCCTGGGTTTTCTTATTACCTCCCATATTTCTGGGCCAAGGTGCTGCCCCCCATCCAACAGCACAGTCATAAGAAAAGCCTTTTTCTCCCAGCCAAAGGACTGAGAAAAGGGTAGCTTACCAATAGAAACCTTTTCAGTAATACCCACAATATTCCCGCCAAAGACCAATAGAAGAGCCACACACACAAACATGTATGTGAACCCTCCAGTTTCAGTGGGGCCAAGCACGCAGCTTTATCTTCCATACCCCCTTCCTCTCAACCAGAGTAGGGAGGAGAGTGTGTCAATCCAAACAGCATTAGCAGGACAGAACAGGCAGTTGATCTTCTATTCCCCACACAGGGGTGCTCAAGTTCCCTACCAGGACAGTATACATGAAGCTAGGTAGGAAGCTGATCTTTCAGGCCCAGCAGGAGGAGGCAAGTGGACTCCAATAACCCTGCGGGGTTGGTGGCAAGCCTAAATGAGGAGCTGACCCTCCATACCCAACACCCAGTAGAAGCAAGTGCTGCTCAGATTCACCCATTTAAGGTAATGCCAGTAGTATCAAGGGCAGGTTGGGCCACCTCCACCACCCAGCAGCAAAGAGAATTAACAAAGCTGTATGAGACAGGATTAGCCACCACTACACTTCACCACAAACACACACACACACACACACACAGGCGGGTGCACACACACGCCCAGTGTCAACAGGAACCAGGGAGAAGCTAAACCGGCAGCCTCAAATGGCATCAACAAGACTAAACAAGGTGGTTTGAGTTGGAGCCGATCAGCATTCCACTTTCCCATCCCTGGTGTTAGCAGGGGCAAGCAGAGAGCTGAATCTCCATACCCACTCGGCAGTAAGATTAAATGAAGCCAAGCAAGACAAAGTAGCTGACAATCCACTTCTCCCGTTCTCTGGGTGCCAGTGGTGTCCAGAGGGAGATGAGCTTCCAGCACCCCCCACCTGGCATCAACTCAGGGAAGTGGCACAAAGTAGAAAGCTTCTTAGCCCTCCACTTCTCTCTTGCTGGAGCGTCCCATCAGGAAGCTGATCTTATACGTCCCACTCAGAGGCAACAAAGTGGTATAAACTGGTGCCTACCTTTTGCCAGAAAGATGTCAGTGAGAATAAGGGGGAAGCTGAACTTACATCCCATCAGTCTGCACCAAGACAGTATGATTCAGTGTTTTATTTTTGTCAGAATGGTTGTCTGTAGGGCCCAGTAAGAAGCGGAACATACACACCTGCCCCAGCCCTTGCACTACACCTCAACAAGGAGACTGCCTACTATTAAAAAAAAAAAGGGATCAAGAATTCTTATAATGTGATATTTAAAATGTCCAGGATAAAATTTAAAATCATTCGCTATACCAAAATCCAGAAGAGTATAATGTGAATGAGGAACAACAACCAATACATGCAACACTGAGATGACCCAGGTTTTGAATGAATTATCTCGGATTTTAAGCAATCAACATAAAATGCTTCAATGAGCAATTACAGCTGCTCTTGAAATAAATGGAAAAATGGAAATAATCCCAGGAAAGAAAACTCATTTTAGAAGAACCAAATGGAAATTATAAAACTGAAAAATACAACAACCAAAATAACTCTCTGGATGGGCTCAACAATAGAATGGAAATAAGTCAAGAGAGTCAGTGAACAGATCAATAGAATTTAGCTAACCTAAACAAGAAAGAAAACAGAATGAAAAAGAACAGAGCTTCAGGTACATATGGGACAAAAACAATACAGTTAAGGGTCTTTATCAAATTCCCATAAGAGAGTGTGGGATTGAAAAAGTATTTGAAGATACAATGGCCAAAAATTTCCAATATTTGGTGAAACACGTTAATCCACAGGTAGAAAGAGCTGAGTGAACCCCAAATAAAATAAAACTAAAGACATCCACACCAAAATACATCATAATTAAACTCCTGAAACCTGGGACACCTGGGTGGCTCAGTCGTTAAGCGTCTGCCTTCGGCTCAGGTCATGATCCCAGAGTCCTGGGATCGAGCCCCGCATCGGGCTCCCTGCTCAGCAGGAAGCCTGCTTCTCCCTCTCCCACTCCCCCGCTTGTGTTCCCTCTCTCGCTGTCTCTGTCAAATAAATAAAAATCTTAAAAAAAAAAAAAAAACTCCTGAAACCTAAAGACAAAGAAAAATTCTTAAACGCAGAGAAAAATGATACATTACTTATAAGGGAACATCAATTCAAATAATAGCAAATTTCTGAAATGAAACCATAGGGAACATAAAGAAATAGGCCAACATTTTTCACATACTGAAACAAATGAACCATACATTGTGAATTCTATATACAGCTAAAATATCCTTCAGGAATGAAGGGAATTAAAGACAATCTCAGGAAAACTAAGAGAATCCAGTGCTTGCAAACTTACCCCAAAAGAATGGCTTGAAAAGTTCTCTAAACTGAAAAGAAATGAAAGCAGAAGGGGGCTGCGACTTCAGAAAGGAAAAAGAACACTGGAATAGGTAAAATTAGGGGTAAGTATAATAAGACTATGACACTACACTTGAGTTTCATAAACCCTATTTGCTGGTTGAAGCAAAATTATATAAAGAAAATTATATTTCAAAGTAGAGGGCAAAAGGACCTAAACGAAGTAAAGTTTCTGCACTACACTCAAAGTAGCAAAACATCTGTACCCGAAGACAGTGGTAATTTACATATGAATATCACAATACCTACAGTAAGTAAGAAATCTATACAAAGAAATATACCTACAAAAACATGACAAATCAAGATGGAACCCAAAAATATATCCAATAACCCTTAAGAAATAAGACATGAGAAACAGAGTGAATAAAAAATAATAAAATAGCAGACTTAAGCCCTAATATATCAGTAATTACCTTAAGTGTAGTCTAAACACACCAATTAAAAAAGAGAAACTGGAAGAATATTTTAAATGATCTAACAATATGCTGTCCACAGGAAAAAAAAAAATCACTGTAAATACAATGATACAGGTAGACTGAAAGTAAAAGTATGGAAAAAGACATATCATGTAAATATTCATTTTTTTAAAAAGACTGGCTACATTACTATCAGATAAAGTGGACCTCAGAGCAAATAAAATTACCAGTAATTTCAGCAAGACAAAGAGAGACATTACATAATGATAAAGGTATCAACCCACCAGAAGATATGATAAAGATAAAAAAATAGACAAAGCCACAATTATAGGTGGAGACTTAGCAACACCACACTCTAAGCAATTGATAGAACTGCTAGATGCAAAATAAGCAAGGATATAGAAGAACTGAACAATACGATCAACCAATAGGATCTAACTGTCATGCATACAACAATCCATCCAACAACAGCAGAATACACATTCTTTTCAAGCACTCATGAAACAGACACCAAGACAGACCATATCCTGGGTCATAAAACAGATGTCAACAAATGTATGAGAGAATGGAAATTATACAGAATAAATTCCATAATCATAATGGAACCAAGCTAAAAATTAGTAACAGAATGAAAACAGGAAAATCTCCAAATACTTAAAAAACTGAACACGCTACCAAATATTCCATGGATCAAAGAGGAAAGCTCAGAAGAAACTTAAAAATGTGTAGAACTGAATAAAAATGAAAATATAAGAACACGGGACACAGCTAAAGTAGTAAGGAAAGGTAAATTTATAGCACTAAATTTTTATATTAGAGAAAAAGGAGTCTCAGATAAATAATCCAAAAAACACAGACATTTCACCAAAGAGGCTACACAGATGGAATATAGGAACATAATGTTCAACAACATTAGCCATGAGGGAAATGTAAATTTAAACCACAATGAACTATCACTACACTCCTATCAGAATGGCAAAAATAAATAATAGTAGTAACACCAAATGCCAGCAAGGATGCAATGAAACTGGAACACGGGGGGAACTGCTGATGGGAATATAAAATGGTAAGGCTACTCTGGGAAACACTTAAACAGTTTGGTGTTTTTTTTATAAAACTAAACATGTAACTATCAGCAACTGCACTCTTGGGCATTTATCCCATAGAAAACTTATGTTCACAAAAACACCTGTACACAAATGGTCACAGCAGCTTTATTAGCAATAGCCAAAAACTAGAAATAACTCAGCTGTCCTTCACAGGTAAATGGTTAAAGAAAATGTGGTAACATTAATACCATGGAGTACTCCTCAGCAATAAAAAGGAACAAACTATTGATTCATACAAGTTGGATTAATCGACAGAGTTCCGCTGAGTGAAAAAGGGCAATCCCAAAAGGAGATATACTGTATGATCCCATTTATATAACATTTTTCAAATGAGAAAATTATAGAAATGGTTCTCCAGGGGTTAGGAATGGGAAGTGGGGGAGTGTGGCTATAAATTAGCAATAAGACATACTTATGGTAATGGAACAGTTCTATATCTTGCTTATATCAACATCAATATTCTGGTTGTGATATTTATTGTATTATACTTTTGCAAGATGCTACCATTGGGAGAAATTGGGTAAAGGGTACACTAGATCTATTGTTTCTTACAACTTCACGTAAATCTGTAATTATCCCAAAATAAAGTCAAATTTTTAAAAAGCCAATAGAAGAGAACTTCCACTTACAAAAACGTATTCATGCTATCCAATGTCATGTGATGTCCACTTTTATAAGGACAACCACATCCAACAAGACAAAACAAGAGCCAAAAAAATCCATGAGATTAATAAGGACTCCAGCTCTTCCTCCAGATATTCAGGACCCAGTTACCTCTTTTCATAGAATCATGACTATGTAAGGATTGGGTAATCTTTACAGATAACAGTAAAAGTTATCCTTCGATGTCTGAATGTTGTCTATAACAACCTGGCCAAACAGCGTCAATGAGCAAAACTGAACAACTTCCATGACAGAAAACCCACTTCATTTTATACATTTATCATCTTTGAAAGGCTGTTAAACAAACAAGAAGTTTCTCCTTAAGAAAATCCAAATCTAGGGCGCCTGGGTGGCTCAGTTGGTTAAGCAACTGCCTTCGGCTCAGGTCATGATCCTGGAGTCCTGGGATCGAGTCCCACGTCGGGCTCCCTGCTTAGTGGGGGGTCTGCTTCTCCCTCTGACCCTCTTCCCTCTCGTGCTCTCTGTCTCTCATTCTCTCTCAAAATAAATAAATAAAATCTTTAAAAAAAAAAAAAAAAGAAAAGAAAATCCAAATCTAGGGGCGCCTGGGTGGCTCAGTTGGTTAAGCAACTGCCTTCGGCTCAGGTCATGATCCTGGAGTCCCGGGATCGAGTCCCGCATCAGGCTCCCTGCTCAGCAGGGAGTCTGCTTCTCCCTCTGACCCTCTCATGCTCTATCTCATTCTCTCTCTCAAATAAATAAAATCTTAAAAAAAAAAAAATCCAAATCTAGGGGTGCCTGGGTGGCTCAGTCAGTTAAGCATCTGCCTTCAGCTCAGGTCATGATCCCAGCGTCCTGGGATCAAGACCCGCATCAGGCTCCCGGGATCAAGACCCACAGCTCCTCCCACTACCTCTGCTGTTCCCCCTGCTTGTGCTCTCTGGCTCTCTCTCTTTCTGTGTCAAATAAATAAAATAAAATCTTAAAAAAAGAGGAAGAAAGAAAATCCAAATCTATCTTTTTAACTGGTAGGCTTATAATGAAAATATAATCTCACACACAAAGCAAAATCGAACAATAAAAGTTTACATTCAATAGATCACAAAATGCCCCACTAATGCTACAAGATTCTTACTACTCTTGGGGAAACCAAGGGGCCTTATTCATTTTTTGTGACACCTAAATGCCCAATACCTAACAGTACATATTTATTCAATGTGACTTTTTTTTTTTTTGAGAGACAGAGTGAGCAAGGGTGCAAGCATGAGTGGGGGAAAGGGGCAGAGGGAGAGTAAGAGAGAATCTTAAGAAGATTCCATGCCCAGCGTGGAGCCCAACATGGGGCTCGATCTCACGATCCTGAGATCATGACCTGAGCCGAAATCAAGAGTCAGATGCTTAACTGACTGAGCCACCCAGGTGCCCCTTCAATGTGACATTTCTTACCAATGCACATGAGAATTCATTTAGCCCTGTTATATGAATTCCCAGCAAACAGACACAGTGATTACACCCATCTTCTATAATTAGAAATATCACATCTGACCTAAAAAATTATAGCCCCAACTATAAGCAGCAGTTTGGAGAAGTCAAACACTAACCATTAATAAATAAGACCAACTTTCAAATCAAAGAGTAACAGAATGGCCAATCATACTAGCATAACAAAAACATGCAACTCAGTTCCATTAGGTCTCTGCATTCATCTGGTGTCTGATCCTGAAGGCTTGAGGCTGAAATCAAAGAAAATTACTATCTAGAACAAAGTTCTACTGTGTCCTCCTTCTGGGTCAAAATCTTAAAAAAGAATTGGGTCAATCCTAAAAACTAAAATGAATAGTTACCTAGAATTCTGGTGCTAGTCACTGAAAATTTTTAATTCCCAGCCTTTCATCTTAACAGACGGTAAAACTGGGACAGTATCAATTAAGCAACTTGACTAAAGTAGGCAGCAGACCCTAAAACTCAGGTCTTCAGTTTTCTAATCCATTGTTCTTCCCCATATATCATACAGCCTCCCAACCAAACCAGCATTTTGAGCACCCAGGCTAAAGAAACAACACTAAAGCCTATTAACTATGTTAAAAGGGCATGTGCGTACAGCTATTTTTCCGGTTAGAACAGTAAGTTCTCTACAGATCAGACCACCTTCTCTTCCCCTAGTACCCTTATAATAACCTGTAGAGAAGAATTTGAGAGAATATGTGAAGTGGTCATAAAATACCACAAACTGTGTGGTAAAAATCCATGCCATCTAAGCCTAACCAACCCAGTGGTTCTAAAGCTTTCCTTTCTCTCCAACATACTCCCATCATTAACACCTCTACTCCTCTACTCAAGAATAAGTGAACTACACTTAAGTGAAAATACTGGAGTCCACAGTTGGGCTTCAAAGGGATCTTTATACTCCCTGAAATCATATATAAAATGTATGCAGCTACACTGACCCTAAAAGGGTTAATGACCCCCAAAAATAAATACTACTGTTATAGCTCTAACACCAGTCACTGAAAAATGAAAATAAAGATATTCTGCCATGAAATAAGTTAACCACTAAGCCCTGTACTGTTTTCAACTAATCAAGAATGCAAGTTTACCTATTTTTCCTTTTCTATAATAAGAACAAGAATAAACCAAGGAAATGAATGACTCCTGCAAATACAAGATTATTAAGTAGTATAAACTATGGCTACTTCTATAAACATTCAGGTAGTGAATTAAGTTAGTAATCACAGAGCCTGATAATCAGTCATACTAATAAAACCAAAATATGAAGGCAAAATTTGCCAATTATTCCAATTGACAGTTCACAGCATACAAAATTAAGCAACTGCTACCTTACGAAAACACACATGAACATACTTCCAATTAAGACTTTCGCATGTTGAAGAATTTCTACCCTCAATATCATGTATAAAAGGAGTAATAAAACCTCAAAATCAAAAAGAACTTAAAAATAACCCAAATCAATCCCCTCACCAACATCTATTTGAATGAGAGAACTCTCAAACCCAAGACAATTCAATATAGAAACTACTAACATCTTCATATAGCAAAGAGTAAAATTAACGAAGTATTTTAATGACTTGTATACAGTATGACCTCATTCGTGTGGGGGAAAAAATAAAATGGAATATGCTCTGGTATGTGTTGAAATATGAAGTTACCCAACATACCTTTTATCAGTGGCTGCCTGATAACAGGAACAAAATAACTGGGAGATGGTGTGGGAGGGAGATTTTCTTTTTACTGTTAACACCCTTCATGTAGGGGCGCCTCGGTGGCTCAGTCGTTAAGCGACTGCCTTCAGCTCAGGTCATGATCCCAGAGTCCTGGGATCGAGCCCCGCATCGGGCTCCCTGCTCCGCGGGAAGCCTGCTTCTCCCTCTCCCACTCCCCCTGCTTGTGTTCCCTCTCTCGCTGTGTCTCTCTCTGTCAAATAAATAAATAAAATATTTAAAAAAAAAAACCCTTCATGTAACTTTTCAATTCTGTACTATGCACATGTATACATATTCAAAAAAACTATATGAAGCTATTTCAAAAGTCAAAGATAGGATCATGGCTGCAATTAGAATAATGGCAGTGAGAATGGAGAGAAACAGACTTGAAATTTAAGATGTAGAAATGACAAGATAGGCAGACTATTAGGACTTTTAAGTTAAGAAAAAGGAGTCAAGAACCACTCCAAGGTTTCTGGCAAGGATAATGATTAAGTGCCATTTGTTAAGATAAGAAACATCAAAGACAATGATAAATTCAGTCTGCATATGTTCAGTTTAAGGTGCCTTCAAGATGCCCAACTAAAGTAATCAAGTGGAAGTTTATGTGTAAGTTGGAGGCAGAGTGAGTAAAGAAAATCTAGAACAGAGTCTCAGAGACTAAGATGTGGTTAGACAAAGAAAGAAAGTCAAAGTAGTAAGATGTTAGGATTCTTTTCCAGAGATCCCAAATCTGCCTCTATCTCCACCCTCACTCCTAAACTATAGCCTTAGTTTAAACTTAACTGTCTTTCCCAAGATGATAACATGAACCTTGTACTGAGCACCTTCCATGCTAGGCCCAATGCCAAGCACTTTCTTTCCTAACACAAAATGCAACAGCCTGCCAGAAATCTATTACCACTTCCATTTTACAGATGAGAAAGCTGAGCCTCTGAAAGGTGAAATCATTTGTCCAAGGATCACACATCGAGTAAGTGGCAGAAGCAGAATTCCACTTTAAAATCCACCATCAATACTTCACAACTAGGATCTTTTCCCCTCCACTTTATCCTTCTCACTGTAGCCAATAATATTCCCATAAAACCTACTCTAGTCATGTCAATTCCTCCGGATTAGAGAGTTGACTTCAATGACCTCCCAAAACATCCTATGGCCTATAGCGACATAGGCCTTCATGTGCTCAGTTACCTTCTCCTAATCCCAACATGACACCCTCTACCAACACTAGACTATTCACAATTCCTCAAACACCATTTAACTTCATACCTCCAACTCTCTGCCCTTTCTTTCCTCTTGCTAAACCTCCACTCATGTTTGATAACCAAGACAAAATGTTACATCTTCGTGGAGTTTCCCTCACCTACTTATTTCTCCAGTCAAAATTAACTACTCCAAAATGCTAGGAATTGTGTGGATAGTTTAAACTATCCATAATCAAACATTTTAAATGTTTTATTGGCTCCATCATTTGAGAGCTCATAGCACTTTGCATACACCTTGATTACCGTACTTACTACAACATATGATCACTCAGTCTATCCATTTTCCTCCAAAGACTGCAGGGGCAGAGGCCAGGTCTTACTTGTTGCCCAAAGACTTGGCACATGGCCTCACCCACAGCAGGTCAGCAAACATTTCACAATCAACCAAGCAAAACCAAAAGCTTTTCTAGTTCTCATTCTGATATTTGAAATTCAAAAACCTAAAACATTTAACTACTATATCTTAAAAACAAATTTCCCCTAAATGTATAAATGACCCAGACTCAGTCAACTAAGATTCATAAAGTTCTTAGGCAAAATTATCTCTTTTGCCACGATTACGTAATATTCTATTACAGAATCCTTCCACAATATTAAAATACAAACTCACATTATTCAGCTAATTATCTGTTTTCTATTAGTTTCCCAAAGAATTCTTCCATACATCAAAATTATCAGGGCCCAAAAACTATTTACTATTAAGAAGTTATTTTTATGGGCACCTGGGTGGCTCAGTCGGTTAAGCATCTGCCTTCAGCTCAGGTCATGATCCTGGGGTCCTGGGATCGAGCCCCACATGAGCCCCACATCAGGCTCCCTGCTCAGCAGGGAGCCTGCTGCTTCTCCCCCTCCCTCTGCTGCTCCCCCTACTTGTGCTCTCTCACTCTCTGTCAAATAAATAAATAAAATCTTTAAAAAAAAGAAGTTATTTTTAAGTATAGTAAGGGCACTGTGGCTATGTTTCAGAGACAAACTGATGTATCTATGGATTACACGATGTGATTGATGCCTGAAATGTCCTTCAAAATAATGGGGGTGAGGGGCAAAATACAAATGAAACAGACTGGACGTGAGTTGAAAATAGCTGAACTGGGTAATGATCAGTGATGGTTGGTTGGTTGGTTTTCTCTGCTCTTGAAAATTTTCCCTAACAAACTTTTTTAAAGAAGAAAAGGATCTAATGGACATAATGTAATAGATCCATAGCCTGAAAACAACCCTTTATCTAAAAGGGTTTCCTCCACTGTTCTAAATTAAAATGTATTAGATGACCTCATATAATCTCTTAACTATAACAAAGTCCAACCTTCTTCCTGAGAATAAACTTAGCAGCAGCACATCTTTTATTTATTCTAACACAGACAAAATACTTCCACAGACCCAAACTACAAAAAAAATCAGAATACATTAACAGAATGACAACAGTTTTAGCAATGTAGAAAAATAGAGAAAAGATAGGATAAAAGAAGAAATGGATTTAAAAAAATAAATAAAAGTCTGTAGGAGAAAGTGGCAAAGAGCCCACAAATTGCCTGAGAACCCTAAAACTGTCTAAATAAGGCATCACTCCCAAGCTTCCAGGTTATAGTTCTTAATTAGGTCCCAAATGTCAACCTAGGCAAAAAGGGGCCCAAAAGGAAAGTCATCAAAGAAACAGATGCTAAAGATCAAAATGAAGATTGCAGGGGTGGCCTGGGTAGCTTGGTCAGTTAAGTATCTGTCTCTTGATTTCGGCTCAGGTCATGATCTCAGGGTCCTGAGATTGGGCAGTCTGGCTCTGCGCTCAATACTGAGTCGGCCTGAGATTCTCTCTCACTCTGCCCCTCCCCCTGTGCGCACACGTGCGTGCTCTCTCAATAATAAAATCTTTAAAAACAAAAAAAAATGAAGATTGCATAGTGACTTATCATAAAGCCACCTAAAAGGCAAAGAAACAGGACCTAACAGGGCACATCTCTACTTCATTCACCCCTATCCCCACTTAAGGACCATCAAGCTCAAAAGCATCCCAACTTGACAAGGCCTTTACAGTTATCTCTACACACACGGTAGAATAAAATCCATTTTCAATCAACCAAAATATAATTCTGGTGTACTATCAGGGTGCTTATTGTATTATTTGTAAAGTAATATGTCTAAAGAAAAAAAACAAAAAACCATAGCAGTACAGAAATCTATAAAGTGTAAAGTTTAAAATCTCCCCTCCTCCTCACCCTAGAGCTGTTTTGTACTCCAAGACGACCTTTATTTATTTACTGAATATCCTTCCAAAACTTGGTCAGAGAACTTCTTAATCTGACCCACGAACACTCATTCAAGGATCCCAAGAATCCATACAAAGGTAAAAATTACTGTAAAATGAGATCAGAGAGGGAAGAGAACACACAGATTATCCTTTCAACATCTGCTAAAAGCTAAAACCTGATTTTAAATCATGTTTTCCTAAACAAAATTACAAGATTCCTTGCTAATGCCCAAATCAAGAAACACCATCTCCAAGAAACACAATTAAGAAATAATCCTCATCCTATTAATAGTAGCCATTCTACTGAGGCCCAACCTAGGGTAGAACTCTGAAACTCAATTTACAACTGCCCCAAGAGTAAACTACCTGAAAACGGGGATCCAAGAAAGCCAATACTGTTTTACAGAAGCCATCAATGCCTGCCCACTTCCCAGCACCACCCATCCACAGAAAAAAAGGTCCAGTCCATAAAAAGTGCCCAGGCATGAGGAGCTAGCAGAGAGGGTCTTTTTTTTTTTTTTTTTCCTGGGGTCTTGTGCTCAAAGTGTATAATTTGTTGAAACATACCTGAAAACATGGAATAGGCTGTCTGTAAATTAAACTAGCCCAGACACCAGTATCTGCAATATCTCACAAATGTAAATACCACCCCATTAAACTCACAAGTGTACTGTAAAAATTTAATTAAATAATTTAGTTTTAAATGTCTGACAGACAATATGTTACATAATAGAAATTCTCATTAAATGTTTAAAAAAATAAAATACATCAGAATATGGTGGGTCTCAGACGCTTTAGTTAATCTTAAACTAGCAACTATCAGTTAACTCTAATAACCTAAAATCCAGAAGCTGTTAGTTAACTTTTTAAATTTCCAAATCAGGAATACACAGTCCAAGAACAGTTAAATCCAGCAATGAGAGACATGAGGAGGACACGAGCCAGGGCAGCACTCTGCAAAGGCAATGTTTCTCCTGTTTTTACTTCAGTCAGCCCTGGAATGTGTCAGGTAGCACAAGGCGTTTTAGACATTAAGTTTTCATCAGTGAAATGAATGATGGTCAAGTTAATGTGGCTTGGCTAGAAAGACTGTAAAGGCACCTCCACCTCTGCACAAACAGGGTCTAAGAATCCACAAACCCAGGATCCCAATACTCTACACAGTGTACGTATAACTCTATGAGTCCCATTCAGCCCTGTGTTCCACTGGGACCAGGTAGTTCTGGGATAATGCCCACTGCAGCTAACATATTGCTTGCTACATGTGCCTCCAATGCACCTTTCCAGCAAGGTTCTGGTTAGACTACCTACAAAGAGCCAGGACTTCACAAGCTTCCCAAACAGGTTCCTGTGACTGCTTTTGTGCCTGCTTGCTAATCAATGTTTCTACGGTTAGCCAAAAGACAAACAAACAAAAAGCCATTCAAACTTGTTAAATTTATGTTTATCATAAACTTTCAGGGCACTTCACACTATTCTTCTGCCACTGACATTCCTATTCCTATGTTATATCATCCTTATACATATCTCACTCCTCTTAGGGAGCTTAAGCTCAATGCAGGCAAGGGATATCTATATTATCTTCATATTCCCCGCATAGAAGACTTGCATTTAATGTAGTCAATGTTTGTTGCTCTAATGTACTGTTAACAAATGCAAAGCTGATAAAATTACATGTAAAGCTTCAGTATGCGTACATAAAACCATTAATTTTGCATTCATTAAATAAATTCCATTAATCAACTATTCTACAAATACATACATGTGGGCCCTAAATAACCTAACCACCATTTCAATTCTTAAGACAATCTGGTGGTGTTTTTGTAACGTAAATTAGCTCTCTGGATACCACATTTCAAAAATAATATTAATGCACGGTGTTATCAGTCATTAACATCAATTTCAAAGAGCTCAAAGGACCACAATGAGTTTCAAAGTAAAAATAAACTTAACAAAACCCCTTTCAACTCTGCAAAAGAATACTGGTACCATATAAAAAAAAACTAAATGTTACATAATCAAGTCAGAATAAGATTTTTTACTCCGTAGCTAGCCAAGCACTGAAGCTTTACTTTGATTTAAAACAAGCGACCCATCACTCCACTTTGCCACCTAAGTCACAAAAACCCCTCTCAGGCAGTTTTTCTTAACCTAAAATACCTAGAGGTGGCAGTCAAATGTTCCCTAGTCATTTCAACTTCTAATTGATTCTATGGAAAGAGCTATCCAGTGAAAAAGAAGGCCAAAACTTAAAAAGTGCCTGTTTATATATTCCTGCAGTTCTAATCTGTGCCCAGATATGCAAACATTTCTGTAATCTCTTTCTATAACTTTTATTACCAGGAATGTAGCAAAATTTTAGGAAATATATAGTAACGGCATGAGACTTTCTCCAGGTAAACAATGACTATAATTATTTACAAGACAACTTTCCAAACTAGAAAATACTTTTTAAAAACACATCAAATTAAAGACCTAATTTTCAAACACAAAGCATGACGTTATTCTGTGGTTACTTTTGTAACCCAAACACTAAACGTTCTTTAGCACTAGAAATGAATATATCCCTTTAAGTGCCTATAAACAAAAAAAATACAGAAAAATTTTAAACAGCATCAACCTCTAAATATACAAATAAGCCACCTCCAGAACTAACCTAATAATTTTCCCCTACCATCTACATGTAAGCAAACCAAATTTAGGAAAATATATGCCTTAATGGATTTTAAACTACTACCATTACCCAAAAAATTTAAAATGCCAACTATTTTAATACTAATTATTTCCTAGGAAAAAAAGCACACATTTCTAAATGATAAACAAACCATAACTTCTTCTAGGCATTCTACGTAATCTTTCTACTGATTAACAGAATTACAAAAAAAAGTTCCAATAAAAGTACTCAGGACAAACTTAAAACGGATGTAAAGATACTTCAAAATGAACCACTATGTACTTTAGCAATAGTTCCCCGACACAGGTAAGATTCCCCAACCCTTTAGCATTATATTACTATAAATATGCCTTTATAGTATTACTATATTTATTCTTTCTATATTTATGCTATATATTGCTATGATACTTTAACGCAAATCCTTATCCAACTGATAACAAGATTAACCCAAAATATTTTCAAAAATGTACCAAAAAAGTCACCATAATTAGTTTAAATATTTTTAATACTTTTCAGTAACTCCACTATAATTAAAATGTAAGCATCTTGAATTATTATGTTACCAAAAGATTAATGGTCAACATTAATTTAAAGAGCAAAGTGGTCAAGATCATGCTGTATTTCAAAAACTCTGATTAAGCAACCACTTTCTGTTTATAATCTTTTAAAGATATTTTAAAGATATTACCACAAAAATAATATACCATATTACTATTTTTCTGGTCCAAAACCCCAAGCATTGTATATCAAATGGCAATCATACAAACAAAAATTCCTTTAAGGAGTCTAATATAAATGAATCTTACAAAAACAGAGAGTAAGAGAAATCAACAGTTTGGATAAAGTACTGTCACACCTGGAAAAGGAACATACAAGTTTAGGGGCAAGTAAGAGACACTTATTAAATGTTTAAAACTTTCCAAAGCTTTTTTTTTAAGATTTTATTTATTTATTTGAGAGAGAGAGAGAAAGAGAGATCACAAGTAGGCAGGCAGGCAGAGGGAGAGGGAGAAGCAGGCTCCCCGCCGAGCATGGAGCCCGATGCGATGCGGGGCTCCATCCCAGGACGCCAGGATCATGACCTGAGCCAAAGGCAGTCGCTCAACGGACTGCACCACCCAGGCGTCCCTAAAACTTTCCAAAGCTTTTAAGTCAAGAGTTATCTTTTCTTACACCTACAAAATTTGAATTTTAAAACTTGAAAGAAGATCCAATAAAACATATAGGAATAAAAACGTTTGAAAACAAGTAGTAAGAGCTAAGTTTCTGTCAGAAGTAAAGTTCTACAAGGTTCAGACCAAATTTGTTGGGGGGGTGGAGAACTGGCAGGACAAAAATAGCAGCTAAAAACAGAACCCTGGGAGCTATTCAATTCCATTACATGCCCTCAGGTAAGTAGCCTGAACCAACCCCAACAAAGAAAAGTGAACTCTTGGTTTTTTAAGACTTTCAGAGAGTAAAAATTCTGAAACCAACACAGCTCAACATTACACACACACACACACACACAGTCTGTAAAAATTCTGAAACCAACACAGCTCAACATTACACACACACACACACACGTCTGTTGTTCCCCAGGACTGTTCAAAAGATGGATGAAACTAAATAATTCAATACTTCCGATAGCAGGACCCCAGCTCATTCATTCTATTCAGAATCCAATTCGAACACAAGTTGTGAGGTTATATAATGTCAAGCTTTACATTACACATTTCGCTGGTATGTTCAGGCTCACAAGAACTGCATGAGGTTGCAAGCACATACTCTAGAATGTTTTAATGTTAAGGCTAATGAGTCTTGACCTAAATAGGTAGGACCTCACAAGCACGGAGTCTGAATAAAGACTTTTTTTCTTCAGCTCAATGAACTACTTAGTAATTTATCAGATTATCCAGTGTTTTATAAAGCCCTAATTCTTCCCCAAAACATAATGAAGCTTCACAAGTTTCTCATTTATAACATGTTACTGTATTGAAACATCAAGAAAGTAATGCACACTTTCACAAAAGATATTTGAAAACATCGACTTCTTTACGTTAAACACAATAGCGCATAACTGCAGAGCTCAATATTACAATCTGAAATCCAATATTAAGCACCATCCACTGTGAATCTACTAAATACAAGCATTCTGAGACACGAAATCATCAACTTGCATTTTACACGTTATCCACATAAAACCTCAGATTCCATTTATTTCTTCTTTATCATAAACCAAAAGCAACAGATTTAGCCAAACTTTTCCAAATGTGTTATCTTTGCAAACAATTTTACCAACCCCTAGTTAGACTGGCAATAATCACTTCAAAATACAATGATGCTCCCTTATATTTAAATATTTTATTTAATCTTTTGGGAGGACAACTTTGACAGCAGTCAACTGTTTTTAATATTTTAAATACTCAGAAAAAAAATCTTCAAGGCTTTAATCATTGAGGCCTGAATCATTTCAGAGCTAGTCACTACTCATTTTTCCAGTGATAATTTTAATGAAACCAATGAATACCTACATCACCAAAGTTTAATTCAAGTTTCCTGTATCAGTCAAAAACACTAGGCTTACTGGAAAGGATTATTTCTTTAGCTTTCTGGTCATTATATGTGACTGAAACTCCTTACACTTAGTTACCTTGAAACAAAAACAGAAGTTAATTACAGATAAAAGGAATTAGGGACTCTTCAAAACCAAACTACAGACAAAAATTGAGGACAACTAAATAAAAAAATCAACTTAAGAATAAAATGCTAGGCTTTAGTCATTTCAAACTTCCTTCTCAATTCTAACAATAAGGCTAGGTGTCAAACGCAAAGCTACTGATTTCAGCTTGAAAAGAAAATGTCTAACGGATGCAACACCTATCGCACACACTCCCAAGTTTCACGGTCCCAATTAAGAAACCGTACAAATATCATTTCAGCCGTATTTTGGTCAGGAGAGACAAACTGATGCAGACAGATCGAGACTCCACAGCCTTTGTTCAATAGCTTACGGATGGGCAACTAAATGTGCTACAGGTTGATAAGCATTTACCAGGCTTATGAATGCTGCTTCCAAGCTTGAGAAAGGTACAAGAATTCTATATGCAAATCATCTTGGACAATTTTTATTAAACACCATCGAGCTACACACTCCGAAGGAGAGACCTATTCATCGCTACTATTTATTTCCATGTTTACCTCTCCTCCCTCCCCTCAAACCCCCCCCTTCACTTTCTCCTCCCACCCTGTCCCGCCATCTTGGGCCGATAGGAGCAGCCATTACTTAACTAAATGACAGTGCCAACAACTTTCCACACAAATAAACAGAGACTACACCCCGAATCCCCCCTAGCCTCCCCGGTCGGACACACAGGAAACGAGACTCCAAGAAGAAAACACATTCACAAATAACTGCAAGATTTCTGTGGCAGAAAGACCCAAAAAGTAAACAAGTCACCTAACTTCAGGTAAAACACATACCAGTCGAGATGCATGTCAACAGCCCAATGCAAACTCTTCACCGCCCTAAACTATATGCAACTTCCCCCTTCTGGGAGCAGGGACGCAGGAAAGCCCAAAACGTTTGGTTAACAGTAGACATTACGAACAACCTGCCTGAAGCAAAAGAATAAAAACCACGGGAAACAAGTAAGTCAGAAATTTGGGGAAATCTGCACACATTTACGATCCCTTGACACTGAACAGGCACCTCGGAGATCATCGGTCTACCTCCAAAAAGCCGTAAAATGAGAGGCGATTTTGTCGACCCAGCTGAGCTCGGCCCCAAAGCGCTGCTGCCTCTGTTCCTTCAGCTACAAGAGGAGAGAGCGATTTCGCAAGGGTACAAGCGAGGTATCCGAGGGTGGGGGGAGAGCAAAGGCAGGAAATAGTTTTCCGGAAGCCCCTCGGCCATCATTCGTGGCCACAATGAACGCCGGCCGGGCCGCGGGGCCCGGGGCGGGCCGGCCGCCGGCCGGGGAGTCCGTGTCCGCGCTCCGGCCCGCGGGCTGCCTTACCTTGCCCAGTAGGGCCTTCGTCCTGGCGCCATCTTCATGAAACCTCACGAACCCGAAAAGGCGGCTGTGGGGAGAGACACACGCGGCTCGTTAGAGCTCCGGGAACGCCACCGATCCACCCCTGCCCGAGCCCGAGGCCCCGGCGGCGACTACGGCACGGAGAGCGCCAAGCCGAGGTGTCCGCCCCGCCGCCGCCAGAGGCAAGCCGCGCTCGGGCCTCCCCGGAGAGCGGCGCCAGCCCGTCCGGAGCCGACCGGGCGGGTGACGGCGGCCCGTACCTGTCCAGTCCGCCGAGCGCCTCCCTCTCCTCGGCTGTCAGGCTGGGGGACGCCTCCTCGCTCTCGCCGCTCGCTTTTCCCGCCGCCATTTTCTTTTCCTCATCACCGAAAGCGGCGGCGGCAGCGGCGGCGGTAGCGAGCGACACTCCGCAGGATTTCATGGAAACGCAGCGAATTCACAACTCCAACGCCGACACCCCCCCGCGGGCCGGGGCCCGCAACGACGCCCCCAATCTCCGCTCGGGACCGGCACACCAACTTTATCGCCGCCTCCTTCTCCGCCGCGGGCGGCAGCGACGAAAAATCCCAACACGGCGGCGGCGAAGGCGGCGGCGGCAGGGGCTGCGGAGCCCCCGGGTCGGCAGCGGCGGCGGCTCGGCTGTAGGGTCACATCGCGGGGGCGGGCGGGGGACAGCCACAGGCGGGGACGGCGGGAACGGCCGGAGCGCGCGGGGCTGGGGGGCAAGGGGGGGGATTCGTTGGAGACACAAACTTCCCCGGCACCAGCACAAAGTTGTTGTAATTGTGTCACACAGCGAACCCCACGCCGCCGCCGTGACCCCCCCTCCGCGCCCGGCCAGCGCCGCCAATGGGCGCCGCCCGCTTGCCTCACGTGACCTTTGTTGACTCACGTCAGCCGTGGCTCCACTCAACTTGCTAGCTGCCGAGCCCCGCCCACCGAGGCCGCCACCGACGGGGAGCGGGACGCAGGCCAATTCTGGCCGGTGGTTGGCTGCTGGGCCCGTCTGTCGGGGGGAAGGGTTGTCACCGAGAGGCAGCAGGCTGTTAGGTTGTGCTAGTTAAATACACTGGGGCAGAGAATGGAGGGTCCGGGCCGTGTCACCTCGGGAGCCGCGGCGGGATTGGCGGGGGGGGGGAGGGGGCGGGGGGGGTGCGTGGGGGGAGGGGAGCGGTGGGGAAGGGCGAGGTCCGGCACCGCCCGCGGCGGGCGTGAGCAGTGAGTGAGGACGCCATGGACGGCCTTTGCCGGCCCGAGAGCTCGGTGGTGGGCCTAAACCACGGCCCCCGCAGTCCCGCGCTCCAGGGGTCCCGGGCCTCACAGGGCCTGGTAAAGGTCGCGTCGCCGGGAGGCGGCGCACGGCCCCTGACCTCCGCCCTCCGAAGAAGGAGCACACTTTTGGCACCGCTGGAAATAATGGCCTCCGCGAGGAGCGAGCTTGGGAGCGGCTGCTGGCCCCAGCCGGGCGGCTCGGGCGCCGCCCTAAGCCAGGCCTGCGCTCCCTGCCCCGATCCCCTCACTCCCGCGGAAAGTGAAGGGGGAAAGTCCTCCTGATCCCCGGCCGGAGGGAATGAAGAGTCGCCCATGCGGTCTGGCTTGCCAATCTCGGCTCCCCACCGCCGAAGGTCTGTTGGCGGCACTTCGGGGCCAAATTTTCGTGCTACCTGCGTTTTATCGGTAGTTCGTTATGATATTGTAAGAAAATAATGACAGTTGTTAAGCAGATCTCCAGAATGTTGGTTTCGGTTTCTGTTGCTGGTCTCGGGTTCCTTCATGGAAGAGTTGGGGCTGCTTGTGGACAGGCCTAAAGGAAGACAGTGAAGATCCCTATCACAGCTTGCAGCCCAGAAAAGCCTTTTCTATCCCCCACAACATGCCTTAGACAACAATAACACTTTCTTGTTCTAACCCTATCTTAGATGTAAATAAAAGTCACTAGTCTGGTTTTCAATCCGAAGTGTAATCGGGAGAAAAAGAAAATATGCCTTCAGTCCGTTACTCTTTTCAAAAAACAAATTTAGTAAGATATGTCTCATGTAATAGATCTGTTACAAGGCACACCTCCAGTCTTCAGAGATAGGAAAATACCAATTAATGGACATACGATGACAAGGTTTCCTTTATAAACATGGACTCTTGTCTATTTTTTAATAACGCAACCAATAGACAAGATATATTTGACTTGGATTTCAAAATATAAGGAAGACAATTTAGTGCTGACTCAGTAATCCTAGCAGCATTCAGTAAGAAGCTATAGAAATCCCACCTGATTTTGCACACAGACACGGTTTTAAATTGTTCCCCTGAGACCAGTAACTAGACTAACAAACTGTAGTTTCATATAGATTATATTTCATGTTTAATTACTTTCTCTGAAACACCTTTTCCATTCTTTATGGTATTCAATTTTATTTGAATGAATATGGAGAGCTGAATGTTTTCTACAGCTAAATTAACACATGCATTGTTAACTTTGTCACACGACCTTCAAAGCCTGGGAGATTTTGACACCAAGATCTTCCCTCTCCACACACACATTTAGACTGGCACAAGCAGATAAAATTCAGCCAGTATTTGGCCATCTTCCTGGAGTTGGCGGTTCTTGACTCAAGCCCTTAAGAATTATAAAGCTACCCACCCCAAATCCCTCAAAACCTTTCCCACCACATAATCATCACTAGCTAATAGCAGAATTGCATTGAGTGGATGCAATGGGTGGTAGTGGAGTCAGGTAGACCTAGATTCAAATCCTAACTGCACAGGCTGTGTGACCTTGGGAAAATTACCCTCTAAGCTGGAACTACATGTCTAGTCCAATTACAGTTATCCATCCTCCATTATGAAGCATGAAACAACTTTTATACAGTAACATCAATCTTTATATCACTATATAATTTTTTAGATCTCAAAAGTTTATAATTTGTCAAGTAAATGTATATACAATAGGTATGAAGCCTCCAAGGTTTAGGTCCTCACTGGAGAGAGAAATGGTGAGATAAATGATTGTGTGATTATTTCTATGCAAAATGAATCTGAAAGCCTGTATAGACAGCAGAGAGGTTGAGCCAGAGCATGAATTGTGAAATCATACAGCTCCAGGTTCGAATCCTAACTATACCACTTGATAGCTGAGTGACCTTACACAAGTTAGTCTAGTTTGAGCTTCAGTGCCCTCATCTGTGAAAAAGAAAATATATCCACTTTACAATGTTATTTTGACTATTAAATGCCATAAGGTAGGTAAAGTGCCAGATACATAATATACATTCAAAAACCTCAAAGAAAAAAAGGGAGGAAGGAAGGAAGGCAGGCAGGCAGACTGGAATTTCTAAAATCCTTTCTTGCTTTCACATTCTGGGTTCTAGATGTATTGATCACCACTCTACCAATCACTGCCTCCTTATCCCTCCCCAACCTCTCTATAAACCCAACACGTAGTTCTAATCCACTTTTTACTTAAGGCATATAATCCCAACATTGCTACATCTCCCCTTTATTCTAAAATTAAACCTCATATCACTTACTACTGATTCTTATTTCATAATTCTAACAACACACTAGGAGCAGGGGAGAGTAATTTGAGTTTACCAAGGTAATATGACTAATATATGCATAGATAAATCAACATTTTAAAATTATATAAATTTGTGTCATGCTGAGTCCGATTATGGACTAATTAGTGTATAATTTGTAGTTAATACTTATATAAGTACCACCAATTAATATCAGAGAAGAAGCCCATTCAATTATAGGAAAACAAATTTAACTTTCGAACAACTAAATACCTAACCTGAAGCATTTAGGAATATGTAGTTCTTTCGTAATGTTAGTGTCATGTAACCCATACAGATAAAAAGTCACACAATAGAGTCATGATTTATCTAGTCTTATAATTAGAACTGTACTTTTTTTATATCAAAAAAATTTACCAGCTCTTCCCATACTCACCAGTGTCCTAAAGATTACCCACCTGATGTCCAAACATGTTGATGACCAAAATAAATACAGAGTAAGGGTGGAGGGGAGATAGGGAGCCAAGTACAGACAGACTTTCAGTTATTACAAAAACTTCAGTGGTCAAAATAGTTTTGAGACTTCTAAATGAAGTCAAGACCACCCACACCCACCAGGAACCTAGATTCCTACCCTCACCAGGCTGTAAAGAGACACCTCAAATCACCACCACCACCTCACTGGGGAGGCTGGACTTCCACCCCAATCCAGCAGAAATGAGGGATCACTACCCCTCCCTGCTGAGTTGGTGTGAGAGGAGGCCTACTGCCCAGTGGTAACCAGGCCACCACTCCCATGGTGTCAGTGGAAGCAATGTGGGGAGCACTAATGAGACACTCCCACACCTCCCAGCCAGGGTGATATCAATGGAGGCCTACTGGGGAGCCAGAACTCCCATCCATATCCAGCAGTAACAAGAAGACCCCCCCCCCCCTCCACCAGTCAACCAAGGTTGAGTAGGGAACCTGGACTTCTTCCACCCCTCCCTGAAAGTAGTAATAGGCAGTGTTTTCCCTCCCCCGACCAGAAGGATGCCAGAAGAGGCCTGCTAAAACAGAAGATGCCAATGAGATCCACAGTCTCATAATACCAAAAATGTCCAGGTTTCGATCAAAAATCCTTCATACCAAGAACCAGAATAATTGGAGCTTAATTAGAAAATACAACCAACAGATGTGAACACTGAGGTAAATCAGATGTTCAAATTATCTGACAAGGATTTTAAAGCAACCATCATGAAAATGTTTCAATGAGCAGTTATGAACCCACTTAAAACAAATGAAAAACTAGAAAATCACAGCAGAGAAATAGGAAGTTTCAGCAAAGAAATAGAAGATACAAAGAAGAACCAAATGGAAATTTTAGAACTGAAAAATATAGTAGCCAAAATAAAAACCAAATATATGGGCTCAACATCAGAATGGAAGGGATAGAGAAAAGAATCAGTGAACATCAAGACAGAACAACAGAAATTACCCAACTTGAACAACAGAGAGAAAATAGACTGGAAAAGATAATAATAAACAGAACCGCAAGGATCTGCGGGACTATAGCAAAAGATCTAACACTTGTGTCCCAGAAGGAGAGGAGAATGGTCAGGGCCCAAAAAGTATGCAAAGAAATAATGGCTGAAAATTTCCCAAATTGACATGGTCCCTGTCCTGAGCTCTTACTTGGAGTGTTGTGTAAATAAATTCTATACCATAATGCACAGTGCTGAGTGCTGTAAGCTTTGCCCAAATTTCTGTGGATGCTCATGGAAGAGGCATCTTTATCAGCTTAGAGGGACCAAATAAAGCTCCTAGCAAATAGATGATGGATTAGTAGGAACTAGGGGGTGGGTGTAGAGGTGTGTGTGTTCCAGCCACAGGCAGCAATGTGTCTGCAAAAGCACAGAAGCCTAAGAATATGAGAGTTATGGTAACTTCAAGAAGTTGCGTATGGCTGTGACCAAAAAGGTAAGGAAAGAACTGGGAGTTAGAGTTGGAAAATTAGAAAAGCATACTCAAGAACCATACTGATGGTTATAGTGCTATTTTAGGCACAGAAATAATAACTGTAGAGTTGCTATTGGTGTTAGTGCTGCTGCATTAAACAGATTTCCTTTCACCTGGGCTGAGCAATTGGCACCAACCTCAATGAATATTGGCTAGCCAATTGGTCTAGCCCTTTTGCTAGACCAGGGGGCAGAAAACTATAACCTACAGGCCAAAACCAGTCTGCCACCTGTATTTGTACAGCCATTTTGTCATACATTAAAATTATATGAAATTCAAATTTGGCTGTCCATAAATAAAGTTTCATTAGAACATAGTCATGCTCACTCATTTATGTATTATCTATGGCTACATTCACAAGGCAACACACAGTTAGATGGTTACAACAGAGAATGTATGTGGTAGTCTCATCACTTTCCACTGCTGCTTAGTGCCCTACAAATCACAGTAATGCTGTTATAGCTTGGCAGGGTTTCAAGTGCCACACATATAACACCATTACATTTTTTTATTATCAGTACACGTCTATCATGTCTAGCATGTCAAAACATGAAAAAAGAGAAAAATGGGCTTCAAATATCATGCTTTTAAGGCACAGTAGAATGTGGATGGTTTCGTTATAAATTTGATGGCAAAGCATTTATCATATAAGTCAACGTTATTAGGCTACACTCATCACAATTTTCCCAAGTGCTAGGAAAGCAACAGTGAGAACAATTAGAGAATTTAAAACAGAATATTTCATCACAGCAGAATTCCTTCACCAAAATAAAAAATGAAAAGGAGACTGCAACCAAAGCCATTTTCTGAGTGGCTCATTTCTTAGCCAGACAAGGGAAGCTGTTTAATTAAATTGTGTCTGACTGCACCAGCCAAAGTAATGTACCCAGAGAAAATAAATTTAAGGCTATTAACCTTTCAGCTTAGAACAGTTGCTTAAAGAGTTGAGGACATTGGGAGCAACATCAGTAGTCAACTAAAAAACAAGGCAATTACCTGAGTGGTTTTCCCTGGCTCTTCATGAGTTAACAGAGAATACGGATACTACTCAGTTGTTATTTATTTGAAAAGTCAATGCCCTGTTTGAAGTGGCTTCAGTTTCCAAAGAAGCTGAAAAAGCACTGATGCCCTACAACATGAAGTGGAACCTGCTAAGATGTGTTACAACTGGTGGTAGCAAGAATAAGCGTGACGCCGAAAAATGCTTATTTGAACAAATTACAAAGTTGGTGAAAATGTAAGGCATTTAAATCCTATGGCTATTCATTGTATTACTCATCGGTAATTACTTTGTGGTAATATTGGAATTTAGCATGTGTTATTGAACCAGCGGTGTCCCCATTAACTTCATTCACACTCATGGACTTAACCATCATCAGTTCTGTGAATTTTTATCAGAAGTAAAAACTGAATATCCTGTCTTGCTCTACCACAGAGCAGTTCAATATCTTAGCAGCGGCAAAGTTCTACTGTGATTCTTCAGAGCTCAAGACCAAAATTGAGAATTTTTGAATGAGAAGAACAGCCCTCAACCCCTATTATCCACCTATGAATGGCTTTGGAAACTAGCTTTTGCTGGAGGCTTGTTAATAGGTCTAAATGAACTTTACCACTTCCAAGGTAAAACAACATTTACACATAAGCTTACACAACAGTAAAGTCATTCTGATGACAAATAACATTGCCCAAACTACAAGTACTGTCAAGCCACTTTCTATATTTCCATGCTATCAAAACTTAAAATAAGAGGCAAATTATCTATTCCTATACAAATTTACAACATGTGTATTTTCCAAGTTCAAGCTACAGTTCCAAGTGACCTCAATTTTTCAGACCTCAATGCAAGTGTAAGGAAATTTCTGTATTTCAAAATTCATTTAACAGGGCAATTGAGTAGTTTCTACCTAAGCATCATTTGGAAGTGATTAACTGCAATGTAATGATATACTAAAAGGCAAATTTCAAGAGAAAAATCCAATAGAATTCTATAAATGCCTTCCATGCAATGAACATGCTCAATTAAAATCATATGCGCATGGATTGATGTCAGTGTTTGGCAGTGCCTATCTATAGGGAAAGACATTTTCAAAAATGAAATACATAAAATCCTATTACAGATCAGCATTAACAGATGAACATTTGCAAACTAATTGGATGATAAGCAATACTAACGTTGAACCCTAATTAAGCAAAATGTATTCCAAAAACAAAGAATCCCATTTTTCTCATTAGTAGACCTGTATTACCAAAACTACTGAATTATTACTATTAGGTTTTTAATTTCATCAATACAATATTTGTGGAAATTTGATTTTTCTCTTGCTATGTAAGTACCTACATAATATCTTTAATTTTGCCTCTTGACCTGCAAAATCTAAAATATTTACTGTCTGGTCCTATGTAGAAAAGGTTTGCCAACCCCTGGTCTACCTAATTGATTCCATGGGGACTTCTAGACCAAAATGATATATTGTTCTTTGTTCCCAAATATATCCTGTCCTAACTTCTCACAAAAATCCCCTCAAATACATTAAAAAAAAAAAAAAAAAAAGACAAGATTTCACAATATCAAAGACTAAAACTGACAGGTAATCTAAGTCTTGGATCTGGGTGAAATTGATGTTAATTATGAGGCAGATGGTCCTAAATGGCTGGATTAAGAAAATTGCAATCATGGTTTACCTGTGCTTCATTTCCTCAAAGACAGTGACTGAAAAAGGTAGGAAGCCACTTATTTAAGGCCCACACTCTATCCCCTGATGACCCACCACCATCTGTCTCCCAATTCACATACATGGTGCTTAAACCAACAAGAGATGGCAGTTCTCTCCCCTTGAAGGCTGCTCACCAGAATACTGATCCCTACCCCCACCTCCACACCATATCCTCTAGACTCCTCTATTTCCTATTTATCTAGGCAGATAGATAAAACAAGTGGGCAGGAAACAGGACAGAGATTGGGAGGAAAAGGGAGGAGACTTACATTTAAGGAAGTGCAGTCCCCATAACCATGGCCAGCTTCATGGGAGTGCAACCTAGGCAGGCACACAGGGCCCTGTGATAAGAAGGGCCTCGTACTTGGTTTAATGTTCTGCTGTTACCATCTTGAAATTCTCGGTTTTTGAACAAGAGGCCCTGCATTCTTTCTCATTTTGCATGTAACTTTCCTGCACGTTAAACAGCCAGACCTGGCCAAAACTTTCAGGAAAGGCCAGCTTCTTAAAAATCCCTGAGAGAAGCCTGTGCTAGGAACTGTATTGTGATTGGTATCACACTAGTAAATAAGCTTGCCCAGAAAAAAACAAATGTCAGTCTGTCTGATTTCTCACATCTAGAGTTTTAGAAAAATTGGTGACCCCAAAATGTAATATATGGGTCGTCTTTCAGTAAAGAGGTCAGAAAAACACTCCCTGCTCTTTAAGGGATCATAAAAGGTGAAGTTAGACTAGGTGGACATTAGTGTGCCCTCCAGCTAAAGACTGGAGATGGAGGTTTCACCACTACTTCCATAGACAGATGGTGGACCTGGAGGTAACCCGTTCAATCACCTGTGGACAGATACTGAGCCTACAGAAACCTTGTTTTATTTGAGAGTAAGGAGAATAATCAGCACAGAGCTATGAGAGGAGCAGAGCATCTAGAAAAATCAGAGGAAATGAGCACGCTTCTTCACCATGATCCAGAAGAAACCTGTTGATATTCTTAAAGCTTCTGTAGAAAAAAAGAAACAGAAGGAATGAATAGGTGGGACTGAGATGAAAATCTAATAGGATGAGATGGAAAGAGAGACAGACAGGGTAAGAAAAATGAGCAAGTACTCTAAGAAAGCAAAAACAAAACTAAAGTACACACTGGAGACAGTAAAAAAGAATTTATCTGGCAGAAAATTAAGTTTGGTGTCAAGAACAAAGCTGATGCTAAGAAACCGAATGGAGTGGAAACAGACAGACATGGAAACAATGAGAGAAGATGAGGGCTGTGAAGAAAATGAAGAACCAACATACGGATAATTTGTGTTCCTAAAACAGGAACAAAGGCAAGTGGAAGAGATATCTACAAAGAAAGTAAAACAGAAACATTCCTGTGTTGAAGAACAGTGTCTGTTAATTGAAAGAGCCCACTGTGTTCTAGCCAAAGTCAATAAAAGAGGATACACAGCTGGATACATTATGACAAAAGTGTTAACCTACAATATTGTCTATAATTGTTCAGGCAAGAAAATGAAGTCAGATTGCCCAGATAAAAACAAACATCAATCTGTCTGATTTTTCATATCTAGAGTTTTAGAGAGAAAAATTGGTGACCCCAAAATGTAATATATAGCTGAGTCGTCTTTCAGTAGAGATGTCAGAGAAACACTCTGCTTTTTAAGGGATCACAAAATATATCACATTCTTGAAAAGATTTGTTTGCAGTATTTTTCAACCAATCAAGAGATGAAGTAAAAAAAAAAAAAAAAAAGGAGGGGGCTCAAGAATGGGGAGGTCATGCAGGGGAGCATTATCATGCCAAAATAGAAGTGCACTTAAATAATTGCACCATATCTAATTATAAAACTAAATCTGAATCACAATATTTTTTCTCAAATTAGGTACTGAATTTTAAAAATAGTAATATGAGTAGGGGGACCTGGGTGGGGCAGTCAGTTAAGCATCCAACTTTTGGTTTCAGCTCAGGTCATGATCTCGGGGTCATGAGATCAAGCCCCCTGTAGGCCTCTGTGCTCAGCGTGGAGTCTGCTGGAGATTCTCTCTCCCTCTCCCTCTGCCCCTCCTGCTCGTTTTGTCTCTCTCTCTACAATAAATAATAAATAAATCTTTAAAAATTGTAATAAAAGTATATAAAGCTAAAACCCAAGTTAACATTTTCATGGGTTAGAATGGGGAATGAAGTAAAAATAAAGTGTGCTTAATCTTATATCTCAAAAGTGTTATTCAAGGGGTGCCTGGCTGGCTCACTTGGAGTAGCCTGTGACTCTTGATCTTGGGGCTGTGAGTTTGAGCCCCACATTGGGTATAGAGGTTACTAATAAAATAAAATAAAATAAACTTTTTAAGAAAGTATTCAAAAGATGCCATTTCATAAAAAAAAAATGCCATTTTACTCTGGACTCATCAATTAGATAAAAATAAGTTAAAGAAAGCTTTTGGAAAAGATATGTGCCAGGTAATATATTTACCATATCAATTTGGGAAATAGAAAGGTATAGTAAAAAGTACAAGTTTCCCCTTCCTCCAGGTAGCCACTTTCAAATAATAGAATAAAATACTTTCGAAAACAATGGAAAAGATGAAAATGAAAATAAAGAAAATGGAGGAGAAATATTAATAAGTCACAGAACAAAATGGCATAAAACCAAAGATTTCAGAATTTAAAAATGTAAATCCCCTGTTAAAAGACTTGGCTGAGTAAAAGAAATTTTAGTATAATCTAGTTATAGGAGACATACCACTAAAAATGACATTATATGTTACAAAGTAAAAAATAAGAAAAGACATATTAGACAAATGCAGACCAAAAAGGGGGGGGGGGGCGAAGGGGAAGGAGTTGGCAATATTTGAGCATCAAAGACAAAAAGCATTAACTAGGGGCGCCTGGGTGGCTCAGTCGTTAAGCATCTGCCTTTGGCTCAGGTCATGTCCCAGGGTCCTGGGATCAAGTCCCACATTGGGCTCCCTGCTCCGTGGGAGGCCTGCTTCTCCCTCTCCCGCTCCCCCTGCTTGTGTTCCCTCTCTCACTATGTCTCTCTCTGTCAAATAAATAAATAAATCTTAAAAAAAAAAAAAGCATTAACTAGGCAAAGAGAGTTAATTTTATATTAGTTAAAGGGTACAAATAAAAATTCTCATCGAGTTGACATTCAATGCCAGACCATCAAATACCATCCAAATATACAGATATATCAAAATATACAAAACATGCAGATCTTCCTTGACTTATGATGGGATTACTTCCCAATAAACCCATTGTAGGTTGAAAATACTGTAAATCCAAAATTGGGCAAAATTATCTAACCGAAGCCTATTTTATAATAAAGTGTTGAATATCTCATGTAATTTACTGAATACTGTACTGAAAGTGGAAAACAGAACGGTTGTATGGGTGCAGAATGGTTGTAAGTATATCAGTTGTTCACCCTGGTGGCTGACTGGGAGCTGTAGCTCACTCCCACTACCCAGCATCATAAAAGAGCATTGTATCACATATCACTAGCCCAGGAAAAGACCAAAATTCAAACTTCAAAGCACAGTTTCTACTATACTGTGTATAGTTTTTGCACCACCATAAAGTAAAAAAATCATCTAAGTCGAACCATTGTAAGTTAGAGACTGTCTATATAAAGAAAAACTACTAGAAATTGTATTAGTCAGGGTTCTCCACAGAAACAAAACCGATAGCATATAATATATACATATGTATATGTATTAGAGAAAGATAGAGAGATTTATTTTAAGGGATTGGCTCATGTCATTGTGGGGGTTGGCAAATCTGAGATTTGTAGATCTGTAGAGGGGCCAACAGGCTGGAAACTCAGATAAAAGTTGGTGTTGCAGCCTTGATCAAAGACTTGAGGGCAGACCAGCAGCCTGAAAACTCAGGCAGAGTTTCTATGTGGTGGTCTTGAGGTGAAATTGCTTCTTCTTTGGGAAACTTCAGTCTTGGCCTTCAGCTGATTGGATGAGGCCCACCCACATAATGGAGAATAATCTGCTTCAGTTAGAGTCAACTGACTATAAATTTTAATCTCATCCACAATACCTTCACAGCAACATCTAGACTAGTGTTTGACCAAACAAATGTGCACCATAACCATCAGAGAAGTATAGGAAGAAATTGACATAAAGACAACAGCAATACATGACTAACATATCTCTTAGTCATTGGATATATCAAGCAGACCAAAAAATAAATACAAATATAAGGAATATGAATACTATTAAGAATATATATAATAGAGTATGGATTATATATAAACTATATATGAATATTATATATATTTTATATTATAAATTATAGGAATAGATGAGAATGGTGGTAGCAATCCGAAAAAAAATGTAATGTTGGGGGGTGCCTGGGTGGCTCAGCTGGTTAAGCGTCTGCCTTCGGCTCAGGTCGTGATCCCAGGGTCCTGCGATGGAGTCCCGCGTCGGGTTCCCTGCTCAGTGGGAAGCCTGCTTCTCCTTCTCCCTCTGCTTGCCACTCTCCCTGCTTGTGCTCTCTCTCTCTGTCAAATAAATAAACAAAATCTTAAAAAAAAAAAAAAGTTGGATCTGTACCTCACACTTTGTACTAGGATATATTCCAGATGGATCAAATATTTAAATGTTTAAATTGAAACCATAAGAGTACTAGAAGACCCATGGGAGACATTTTTAGTATACTCTCAGAGTGTGGAAAGCCTTTCTGAGGATGACACAGAACCCAAATCCATTTTTAAAAAAACCTAATAAATTTGACTAAATAGAAATAATCTCTCTGTCTGGCAAATCCCTTCTAAGCAAAGTCAAAAGACAAATGAAAAATTGGGGGAAATATTTGAAATTCTTATCACTGACAAATGCTTCATTTCTCTAATAAAGTTCTTAAAAATCCATAAGAAAAAAAGACTAGTAATATAATAAAAAAATTGATATGAGCAGCCATTTCATAGAAAGAAAAATACAAATGGCTCTTAAAAGAATGAAAAGATGCTAGAACTTAGTCATAAGAGACAAGCAAATTAGAAGTAATCTGAGATACCATTTTCACTGGTCAGAAAGGCAAAGATACAAAAGGTACACTGTGCTATTGGTTCTGTGGGGAAATAGGCACTTTCATACATTGCTGGTAGGTATTGCCAACATCCATAGGAATTAATCTGGCAATGTTTATCAAAATTTCAAATTATGAAATTCAACCCTGTGAGATAAAAGAAAAAATATATTGGTCTCTTCCCCCCACTACCCTTCCTGGGACAGAGCTTCTAAAACCCTTGCAATTTCCTAAGTGATTAGAGCACTAGGAACATCTCTTGTTCTAACATTTGTTCTTTGACCCAACCTTGACACGGGACTCCTCAAACCCTTGTAAATTCCTAAGTGATAAGAACACTAGAACCATCTTTTGTTCTAAAGATGACTCTAGGTGAGCTCCTAGATTGGGGCTGGTTACCAGAAAGACCAAGCCATGATTAGGAGCCTGGGATTTTCAGCCCCGCCTTCCCCCACTTCTCCAGAGAAGGGAGAGGACTGGAAACAGAGTTAATGACCAATCATGCCTACATGAGGAAGCCTCCATCAAAATCCCAGTAGCATGGGGTTCAAGGAGCTTGCGGGGGGGTGAGTACATCCACACACTGGAAGGGTGATGCACCCCAACTCCACAGGGATAGAAACTCCTGTGCTCGAGACCCTCCCAGACCTTGCCCTATATATCTCTTCATCTGGCTGTTCATCTGTATCCTTTATCATGTCCTTTCATAAACAGATAAATATAAGTAAGTGCCTCCCTGAGTTCTGTGAGTCGGTCTGGCAAATTAATTGAACCTGAGGAAGGGGTCGTGGAAACCTCTGATGTAGCCACAACTTCTGGGGGTAACCTGGGGACCTAATACTTGCAGTCAGCATCTAAGGCGGGCAAGGGGCTGGTCTTGTGGGATTGAGCCGTTAACCTGGGGGATCTGACGTTATCTCCAGGTAGATGGTGTTGGAATTGAGTTCGATTGTAGGACGCCCACCTGGTGTCACAGAGAATTGCTTAGTGTGGGGAAAACTCTCTACACATTTAGTGACCAGAAGTGTCAGAAGTGAAGTATTCTAAGTGATGTTGTAGATCGTGTGAGTAGTAAAGGAGACACACAGGTGGAAAACTAGGTTTCTCCAAACACAAACCCACTATTTCCATTTGTAATACTACCCAATGAATATATTGGCACATAAATAAAATAATTTACATATACAAACTTAACTACAAGTTTATTTACCACAGTATTATTTATAATAAAATTCTGGCAACAACCTCAAATATGTATCAATAAGGGATGGCTTCAATGAATTATGATACTTCCATATGGTGGAATACTATGCAGTTATAAAAAGAGAATGAGGATGTTCTCTTTTACTGATGTAGCATGATCTGTAATATACACTATTACACAAAAAGAGACAAAATAGAGAATGATGAGTAGAGTATGCTACTACTTGTTGAAAAATGAGAAAAAATACATATGTAATTCCTTACAAATGCATAAAGTAATATCTTAGAAGGATGCAAGAGAGGGGCACCTGGGGAACTCAGTCAGTTAAGCACCTGATGTCAGCTGAGGTCTTAATCTCAGGGTCATGAGTTCAAGCCCTGCATTGGGCTCCATGCTGAGCGAGGAGCCTACATTAAAAAAAAAAAAAGGATCCGGGAGAAACTAATATTATTGACTGCCTCTGGGGAGAGAAACTGGTTGGCTAGAGGACAGAGATGAGGAGACATTTCACTCTATGTGCCTTTCTGTACCATTTGAATGCAGAATCACAAGTACATTACCTACTCAGATATTAAAACAATTTAAGAAAGAAAATATGAGAAAACATTTAAACTTAGAATCGTACCAGTAGATAATGCATGTTTCACTTTTCATAAGACAGCTAATGAGAAAATCTCAATTCTGTAAAGCAAAAATTACACAGGCCACATTCTTTGACCACCATGCAATAAAGCTAGACATGAATGCAAACACTTGGGACCTGTCCCCAGCACAGGTTCCAGTCCTGCCTAAGCTTGTAGCCTCCAGAGTGCAATCAAAATGATCACAGAGGCCTTCTTAGTCAAATCCCAGGCTCGTTGTTTATTCCCTCACCACAGAGGCTATTGAAGAGAGAAGCCAACCATGAGTCCAGATGCAACACTATTGAGCCCTATTTCAGAACGTCTTCTTAAATATACTTTGTGAACACAACTATGTGACCGAGATCTTCATCTGTCTCTCTGGATAGGGAGGACCTGGTTGGGAGTCTGGCTCAGGCACCAAAAGATTACCATAAAATTCACGTTTTTACCACCTCTTCTCCCTTTATCAGGCCATTCCCAAAAGGTGATCAAGAGGAGACGAACCATGAGAGACTATGGACTCTGAGAAACAAACTGAGGGTTCTGGGGGGGGTGGGAGGATGGGTTAGCCTGGTGATGGGTATTAAAGAGGGCACGTTCTGCATGGAGCACTGGGTGTTATGCACAAACAATGAATCGTGGAATACTACATCAAAAACTAATGATGTAATATATGGTGATTAACATAACAATAAAAATTAAAAAAAAAAAGAGGTCACCTCCTAACCTGCCTATATCTCATTAACCAGGGAATAGTGAAAATGTATGAGAAGGAGACACTGAAGTAGCTGGAGATGGGCTCTCAAATGCCCACAGGTAAACAAAGCCCTCTTATTGGATATCTTTATCTCTTTACCTTAACAGTGTAGATCAGAATAGGTAATCATGTGATGTCACAAAGGTCTCATTGGTAACATAACAGATACACAGCTAAATGTTTTAGCAGGCAAAACCTGTTTTAAAAAATTGAATTGCAAAGAATTGAATGAGTGGGTATGTGCCTGTCTGTGTGTGTATGTATGTACACTACATTACAAGCTTCTAACATTATGAGGGCGCCTGGGTGGCTCAGATGGTTAAGCGACTGCCTTCAGCTCAGGTCATGATCCCAGGGTCCTGGGATCGAGCCCCGCATTGGGTTCCCTGCTCAGCGGGGAGCCTGCTTCTCCCTTTCCTTCTCCTGCTCCCCCTGTTCGTGCTCTCTCGCTCTCTGTCAAATAAATAAATAAAATCTTAAAAAAAAAAAGTTTGTAACATTATGAACCTTTGGAATTAAGATATACAAACTCCAAAAATATGGTTAATACTTTACTGATCAAATATCAGACATTCTGAGTAGATGATCTTTTATTTAAGTGTTTATATATGTGGAAACATACAATGTGTGTTCTATTTTTGCCTTTTCAATTCTCCAATACCTGGTTAAATTGTTCGTTATATTAGATTTTCTCTGGTAAAATAACTATTGTGGGTTCTGTTTTTCTGATTCAACCTTGGCTAAATAGACAAAACAGTAATTCCAATCAAAATCCTAATGGAAAAAATTTAAAACCCTGTTATAACTATTAAAATGGTTCATCCAGAAGACAGAAAGAATCTAACAACAACAAAAAAGCCTCTGAGAAGTCTAAATGCAGGGCTAGGGCGAGATGTCATTGTCCTACCAAATGTTACTGCCTGTTCTGAAACCGCATCAATTTTAAGGAATGTGAAGCTGGCACAGGAAAAGAGACAATGTAACAAACCAGAAGGAACAAAAGCAGACACAAATATTTATGGGAGTTTTGTAATATCTCACCATTATTTTAAAAAGTTAAAGAACTCCAACTTAGACCATATACCAAAATTAGTTTGGGATAGATTTAAGAGTTAATGTCCCCCTATGTAACACTTGGTTTGAGGCAAGGATCCTTAATCGATGTTAATATCATGGGATGAAAGAAATAGGATATTCACATGGTGGGAAAGTTATCACCCAACAGATTACTCACTAGTTTTAAAGGCAGGTATCTGGTGGTGACCACCTTGACTAAGTGATGATCCAACTTAGCATCACTGCTAATGGGACAAAGAGACATTTGTGTCTCCTGATGTGATGCAACATGACATCACTTCTGAAGTGTTGTAGCAAAAAATACTTAACCCAAACCTAATCAAACCTCGACCTAACTTCAAGTTTAAAGATGAGGGTGATAAAGGAACGTGTTAAACAGTAGATGAGGAAGTAATTGGAAAAAGCCAGAGTGCTGGACATGATACACAGAATTGTTCTTGACTCATCAAAAAGACCATGTCAGGGGGGAAAAAAAGAGCCAGGGCACTGTCATAGATTGAAAGAAATACAATAATAAAATACAATGTGTAACCTAGATTGGATCCTGTTTGGGAAAGAAAAAAATGGCTGTAAAAGACATTTGGGGTATAAGTAGGAAAATTTAAATATGAACTGAGTATTGGGGAATTATTATTAATTGGCTTAGATTTGATGATGATATTGTGAATAGGTAGGAGGATGTCCTTATTCTTAGATGATGTATTTGGAAATATTTAAGGGTTAAATGTCAGGATATCTGCAACTTACTTTCAGGTAGGTACCAAAAGAAAAAGTATTATATCAAAAAAGAGAGAAAGCAAATATGACAAAAGGCTAACAACTGACTAACCTAAGTGGAGCAAATGTGGATGCTCATTATGCTATTCTTCCAACTTTCTGGGTGTTTGAAAATTTTCAAATTAAAAAAATTGGGGGATAAGGTTTAAAAGTGAAAAAAAAACAGATCAGGAGAAAAATAATAGTTAACATTTTTATGGTTATGCCGTGGAGGAAACCTTTAAAGTATTATTCAGAAGCAAAAGCCATTCAGGGGCACCTGAATGGCTCAGTTGGTTGGGCAGCCGACTTTTGATTTCAGCTCAAGTTCCTAGATCAGGATCCACACTCGGCGGGGAGTCTGCTTGAGGATTCTCTCTCTCCCTCTCCTCTGCCCCTCCCCCAGCTCTCTCTCTCTCAAGTAAATAAATAAATCTTTAAAAAAAAAAAGCGAAAGCCATTCAGTTAAAGACTCATGGATTTAACTACACACAGATTTAAACTTTTGAATCCCAAATAAGCACCATAAAACAAATGGCACATGATACATGCAACATATTTGACAAGAAAAGTTGAATATTCTTGTTCTATATTCCGGTTCCTACAACTAAAAAAAAAAAAAAAAAATTTACACTCGGATAGAAAACTATGGGCATGAATAGATAATTCAAAAAAAAAGGACAAAGAGGAGAAGATACAGAATACCCTAGCATTAACAACTATTTGGTGAATGTTTCATTAGAGTGGTCTGAGATGCTTGTTAAAAATGCAACTTCCTGGAGGAGCCTGAGTGGCTCAATTCGTTAAGCCTTTGACTCTTGATCTCAGCTCAGGTCTTGATCTCAGGGTCATGAGTTCAAGTCCCGTGTTGGGCTCTAGGCTGGGCATGGAGCCTACTTTAAAAAAAAAAAAAAAAATGCAGCTTCCTGGACCTTACCTATTACCTACTGCCCCTAAATCAGTGGTGGTGAGGCCCCATTATCTGCATAATTAAAAGTCCCCGGGTGATTTGTATGTACGCTATTTGGGAATCAAGGGCACGGATCAAAACTTTTCTTCTTTCAATCTGCTTAGCTTTATCTCAAAAGAAATGCACAGAAACAGAGCCCAGTGTGAATATCACTTCACTCCCGGGCTGTGTGCTTTCTTAGGCAAATTCCTTAACCCCCTGGAATCTGTTTTCTCATCAGTATGTTGCAGGTGACACCCACCTTGAAGGGCTGATGTAAGGACTAGAGACAATGTAAAGTAACCTGGTCCTGCGCTTGGCATATAATAGCTTCCTAATAAATGATGCTTATTATTATTTTCACTGTAACTCATATCTTACTTTTAAACAGCTATAGTTTTTTTTTTCCAGGTGACGTGATCCTTTTCTTCTGTGTGTGTGTGTCTGTGTGAGAGTACTTTATGCATACTTGCCAAAAAACTGGCAACAACCCTGTTATGAACTGAATAGTACCCCCCCAAATCTGTTGAAGTCCTAACCCCTAGAACCTCAGAACGTGACCTTCTTTGGAAACACGGTCGTTGCAGATATAATTAGTTAAGATGCAATCATACTGGAGGAGAGTGAACTCCTTAATATGACTGGTGTCCTTATAAGAAGAGGGAAATTTGGGCCCAGACGTACCAGAAGGAAGATGGATGTGAAGACACATTAGAGAAAATGACCACGTGACCACAGCAATGCATCTACAAGCCATGGAATGCCAAGGGTTGCCAGCAACCCCCAGAAATGGGCAAGAGGCAGGGAAGGGTTTTCCCCTACAGGTTTCCGAGGGATCATGGCCCTGCTGAGACTAATTTAGGACTTCTGGCCTCCAGGACTGTGAGACAATTCATTGCTGTGTTTCCAGCCACCCAGGTTTTGGTGTTATGTTATGGCAGTTCCTAGGAAACTAATACAAACCCAAATAGCCTTCACTGGGTGAGTGTAGAAGAAACTGTGGTACATCAATACACTAGAATACAACATGCACCACTCGCACAGACGTTATGCTGGGTGAAAAAAGCCAGTCTCCGGAAGTTATATCCTGTATGATTCCATTTATGTAACATTCTATTAAAGGCAAGTCTACAGGGACAGAGAACAGCTCAGCGTTGGCCAGGGTTGGGGTGGGGCCAGAGTTTGACTACAAAGGGGAAGCATGAGGGAAAGTTTTGGAGTCACAGAACTGCTCTGTGTCCTCATTGTGGCTGTGGTTACATACACGCATAGGGCTGGGTGTCCGAAGAGAGTTAATTTTATGGTCTGTTAATTTGGTCATTAAAAAAAAAAAAAGAAAATACACACACACACACACACACACACACACATGCCCAAATAAATATCTTTTTAAAAATACTTTAAAAGAAATTTCCTATCTGGGTTTATTGCCAGAAAGGCTGCTTTGTGAAGGGCTCTGCCCCACCAGCCCTTGTGTTCCGGGAGTCTGTTCTTCCATCTGTAGAAGGAGGGAATCCGTCTAGAGCAGTGGTCTTCACAGCACCCCTCTCCCCCCACCACCCCAAATTGTGTCCCTGGGCACTCCTTTTGTGGCAGTGGGGGTGGGGATGGGTTTGGAGAGAACCAGCTTTTGAAAGCCACTGGGCTCTGGACCCACGCACGTCAGTCAACGGGAATGGTTGTGCTGTTGTCTTCTATATTCTGTCTAAAATCCTCTGGATTAGAATAGCTGCTCCCAAGCCAGAGCCAGGCACCTGGGGAGTTTGTACAATCCTGGATTCCAAGGCCTGCTCTGGGGCTCACTCATTTGACCCTTTGGCAAGTTCCCCCACGGATCTCGGTGGATCCTGGGACGCAAGCTCTCATGGTCAGCAATTCTAAACAAGGCCTCGGAGGGGCAGGGTGCTGAAATTGAACTTCTTGTTCCTTGTGTGCACGCAGATTAAACACAATGAAACAACAGGAACTCCTAGAAGGCTCGAAATCTATGCCTCCTCTGAGGTAGGGTGGAAAGAACCTTAAACCCTTTGTTTCTACAGAGCGGATGATTTTTTGGAAAAGCCCTTGGTAGACAACAAAGCGGCTATGCGCGGATGGGGTAAGTGCCATCATGAGGACAAATGTGCTGACCCCCAGCCAGCAGGGCCCGGGAGTATCATTAATAACAAGAGCTGCTCTCTACTCGAAGCATTAAACCATTCACGGGCTAGGGCTCACGCTGAGGAATCTCATCCCCACAACAACCCTGTGAGAATCGGGCTGTCACCGCCTTGCCTGGTGAGGAAACAGAGGCTCTGAGGCGCCCCAGGTCACAATGGGAGGAGGTGTCTGAGGCGACAGGGCTGTGTCCTCCAGCCTTCCAAGTCAAGACCCCATGAGAGGAACCCTTGAGGCCTGGTGTCAGGCCGGTTTTCTCTCTCAGCACGTGCCCCGGAGAAGGGGCTTGATGCCCCTTTTCACAAAGGCTGGCAGAGGTCGCCAAGGGCACCTTGAGACCTTGCCATATAGGACAGCACTGGGAAAAAAAATCATTTTAATTTTATAAAGTGGAACGGCTTTTTTGAACACTATTTTCTGCATAAATCTAATCTAGAAAACCAGAGCTGGGCCCCTGTGGTTGAAGGTGGGGGCAGGGGTGGCCTGAGGCTCCCCCAAGGGCTCCCAGAGCACCCCAGTGAAGGCCGCTTAGCAGAGGTTGGCACTTACTGCCAGAAGTGGTGGCGCCATGATGTCTAAGTCTCTGACTTTGGGTTGGGAAGAACCAGGTGGGATCTTGGGGGGGACTCACTCCTGCGCTATTCGGCCTGGGGCGGGGGCCCAGGATACAGGTCCATCCGAGGTGGGCACTACCTTGCCCACCCTCCTCTCTGGCCAGGCCGAGGCAGCCATGACCTGCCGCTCACGGGAGAAGAAACACTGTCACCCGGTTACACTGAATGCATTTTATTCCTTAAAGATAAAGCTTCCTAAGCTAAAAACTCCCAACAACCCTCCCTTTTTGTTGGCTCTTCTAAAAGGCATCATCTCGTTTTCTTTACCAACAAAAGTTCACCGTTCGAGTTCAGTGTTGGTGTAGGATCGTCAGCAGATGGTCACGGTCAGGTGCTGTTCACAGAGACATCATCAAACGGACCTCTTTCTCGTAGATGTCAGGGATCATGCCCACCGGGGAGTTGATCATGTGTACGGTGTTCTTGCTGAACAGCTTGAACTCATAGCGGATAAGTTGTTCCCAAAAGCCGTTGTTGGGCCGGATGATGGGGCGGCACGACTTGGTCCACGTGTAGGCGTCTAGCAGTGACATGGCGTGGTACTTCATGAGGTAGGCCAGGCAGAGCGCGGCGGAGCGGCTCACCCCGGCGGCGCAGTGCAGTAGCGTGCGGCCCTGCTTCAGCTCCACGCTGTGGATGTGGTCAGCAATCGGGTCAAAAAAGTCGTAGAGACGCGAGCTTGGAGCATCAGCCACCGGCACCTGTATGTATTGGATATCCTCAAAGAACGTGTTGACCACTTCCACCGACACGTTGATCACCGTGGTGATGTGGTTGCTGGACAGCATGAGTTTGTTGTTGGCCGCCACACCATTGCTGATGTACAGGCTGCTGGTTATCTGGGAGAGGCCGTGGACCGGGGGCTGCCGGACAGCCTGAGCCGGGAGGAGACGCGGAGGTGTTGTCATCAAGGCGGTGGGCAGTGGTCTTTCTCCGGAAAGGTTCGGGGCACCACTCCGGCGGGCGAGTTGAGGATGCAGCAGCGCTGTGAAGTCTCAGTCGAGGGTCTAGGGTACAGAAGACCAGTCCCTGGGTCACCACCCCCTCCCCGCCCCCAGGCGTCACAATCCCTGATTGCCCGGCCCACTGGTTTCCATGGCAGTGGCAAATGGCCACAGAGAGGATTTGGCCACCACGCCGGGTCCTCAGAGAAACCCCAGATCCCTTCTTATCTCTCTTCATAGCGGTTCATTTTCCAAGCCCTAATTCTTATCTGCCTGACGTTTTAAAACGTTCTATTACAAGATACCTAGTATATGCTTCAACTGTTGGATCACACTGAACACGCTATCTGTGAATGCTTCTATTTTATTAGTAGCGAAGAACAGGGCACAGACTTTTTCTACAAAGTAGCAATAACATATTTTAAGCCGGAGAACAGCATTTGGTTCATGTGATATGCTAATCTCTATAAAACTGTAGCGACATATAGGTTGGGCTGGGCTGGGTGGGCTGTCCTGATACTTCTTTGTGGATTGTAGCCTTGGAATTATACTCCTGCTTACAAAGCACATCAGAACTGATTATAAGAACACTGCTGACTCATAAATAGCCCTTTCTCTATGAAGATGGCCTGTGGTGGACAGTTTTGACTAATTTAGCTGTGTCACCATCCATTTGTGCACATGGCCCAAACGATTTGTCACCCGATTCTACTTCATTACCTGGGAGACAACAGCTCAGATTATCTTGTCTACTTTCTTCAAAAAGAATGCCCACATGCTTTTGTAAACTGCAAGTTGTTTTGACTGCCACCGGTCTCTCCCTGGTAATGTTAAAAATTCTGGGACAACTCAAGGCTACCTCATAATTGGGCCAAAAATAGGTATTTAAAATGCTACCTGAGATTTGCATTTCCTCTCAGCTAAGATTTTTGTGGTGTGCTGTGACCATGAGCAAGGACAAAATAGATGCCAGCCTGTTTATGAATGGTCAAGGGAATGATAACCTCAAAAGACAATGCACTTTTCTTTTTCTTGATTGGCATAAGCAGATTAGTTTGCATCACTTAAATTGTCAGCCCCCACAAATCTATCTGGAAGAAAAGAGAGCACAAACATCAAGTAAATATGAAAACTGTCCATTGGGGATAGCTTCAAAATTGTCGAAAAGAGTTTAACCTAACATTTAAGATATGGCATTGTGAGGAGCTTTGTCAATCTATGGAATGATGTGGAACCTCCTAAAGAGTGATATTAGTCTAGTTCTTTCATATGTGTAGGCTTTGTAAACTTTAAAAATGTAGTAAAATTAACTGAAGTAATTTCATACACTATTCTCAAGGACAAGCATGACTCATATTAAAAAGATTCATTTATTTATTCTTTCAACCAATATTCTGTGATGCCCTTTCTTTCTGAGGGATGTTGGATGTCTTAAAACTCCCATTAGGAGGTTTTTCCTAGGTGGGTGAGGAGTTGATGTTTTCTCCTCCTGAGTATGGAAACAGGTCACTTTCAGACTCCCACTTGTCTCTTATTTTTTTTTAAAGATTTTATTTTTAAGTAATCTCTACACCCAACATGGGGCTCAAACTCACGAGCCCGAGATCAAGAGTCGCATGCTCCACCAACTGAGCCAGCCAGGTGCCCCAACTTTTCCTTATTATTTAGGGACGAGACTCTATAAGGGGCTTCCCAAGGACACAATCTCTTCCTGCCACTGGGAAGAGACCCTGGATGTCAAGAACTAGTTATCGTTCAGATTTCTCAATTCAGTAGTCAAGGCCCTTTCCAATCTGATCTAAGCCTGCCCTTCAGATCTCATTCATTCATTTATTCACCAAATTTTTTAAGACTGTCTTGTGTGCCAGGCATTTTCACCCATATAAGTCTTCAGTTCTGACCAAACAAATCAAATGTTCCTGGTAAATACACAATATACATTCCTGCTTCCCTACTTTTGCTCAAACCATTCCGCTCTCTTGAGAAACTTTTCTTGCTCCTGTCTGCCCACTGAATCCTATCCAGGCCTCAAAGACTCAGCTTGATTAATTTTAAAAAAAGCATCAGCTGAGCATCCAATCGGCGTCAGGTATGGTTGTAGCCTCGTGTAGATTCAACACAACACACACAGGCCCAGCTATCAGAGAGCTTAGAGTTTGGTCAGAGAGACAGATGATCATAAAAGAGTCCAGAAGAGAGGGGGATCCATTGTTTTATGTGTGTGTGTTTGGGGACAGGAGGTTGGAGGGGGATGTCATAAAAAGCTTCACAGAAAACATGACCTGGAACAAAGCTTTTTGTTCATTTGTTGGTTTTTATTATTTATTGTTTATTCTATCCAAGTTTTTGTCTTGCAAAATTTCAAACCTACAGAAAAGCTGAGAGAACAGAACAATGAGGAGCCATTTACCCTTCACCTATAATTCCTCTATTGTTAATACCACCACGTTCTCTTTTTTCTCTCTAGATATACCAACACACGTATTTATTTGTTCCTTGTTTCTTTTTGCAGAACCATGGATTGTTAACTGCAGATATAGCAAACAACACTTTAGCGGTTCAGCGTTCAGCATGTATCTCCTTAGGGCAAATACATTCTCTTACATAACCACAAAACAATGGCCGTAGTCAGGAAATTTAACACTGATGTAACATTATTATCTAATATATAATACATACTAGAAATTCACCAATCCTCCCAATAATGTTATTTGTAACTGTTTTTTCTTTTTTTTTTTTCCACTTTGATCCGGGATGGAATCAAGGATCTCACACTGCATTCACTTGTCATGCTTCTTCAGCAACTTTTCACTTGAAACAGTTTCTGAGCCTTTGGTTTGGTGTGGCTTGGTTTGGTCTTTCCTGACATTGACATTTTTTAAGAGTCCAAGCCAGTTTTGCAGAACATCTTCCAATTTGGACATGTTTGATCGTTCCTTTGGGATTAGAGTCAGGTGAAATGGTTTTGGCAAGAATACTACCAGCATGTGTCATTCTCGGTCCATGGCTGTGGGGACATCGGATATCTGCTTGTCCCGTTGATGATGATAATTTTGACCACCTGGTTAAGGTGACATTAGCTAGCTTTCTACATTGTTCAAAAGTAACTTTCACTCTTTCTAATTAATAAGGAATATGTAGGGTAGTGTTGCAGGAAGTCATCAGGAGGACGTAACTGCTGGTTGACCTACAAGCTGGACCTGGGCAATCAGAGGCTCCTCACCTCTTTCCCTGTCCTTGGAATGTGCACTCTGCTTGCCTTCCCTGCACCAGAAGCTGCCCCCAGGACATAGCCTTGAGATAGTAATCTGGTGTTGAGACCATTGGACAGTATATATGGCTCTACCCAGTTAAGGCCTTCATATATATAAACTTGGAAGATTCTGGTGGGTGGGTGCAGAGATCTACTCATCTTGCAGCCACCGTAGATAAACTTTGGAAGATTCCTTGTTTACTAAAGCTGCCACATACTAATCTGGAGTGGTCTGCCTCTTTCTTTGGTCTCTCCTTACTCTGCGTATATGGCGGCTGGTTTGCAAACCAACAGGTGGTACTCTGAATTTGTGGGAATGTCTTTGGAATAGAGCTTGAAGGGTGAACACACGTTTTCCAGGCAGACAAGAAGAGGGGACCATTCTAGACAGAAAGGGAAGTGTCTGCAAGGACACAAAGGTATGAAATGGTGTCAGGAGGAGAGAGAACAACACCTCAGAGTTACTAGAACATACAGAGCGAGGCAGGAGAAGTGGCAGGTAGAGAGGCTGGAGGAGCCAGCAGGGGAGAATTTGTAGAGGATGGATTTGTAGAGGAGGCGGTTTGGTAGGGAGCAAGGCAGCACTTGAGGGAATGAGAGTTATCACAATAGTCTTAGGTGAGCAATGACGCATCTATTGCCAACTCTCTTCTGACTCGGAAGCTGGGTCAAATCCAAATATAGTTCACCTCCTCAAGTGTACACAGGAGGCCAGGCCACAGAAGAGAATGGAATATGGAACTTCCTCTCAGTGTCAGGAGAGTTTGGTGTTTTTGAGGGCAGACAGTGAAGGCAAGAGCCTGAGAATGGAGGTACTATGTTTACACTGAAGGGTGGTGGTGGTGAGAAAAGCTAAAGGAGTATGGCATGAGGGCACAGGAGAGCTAGTGGGTAAAATGAGCTGCATGATCTGTTGTCTGATGGACAGGTAGTATGGGTTGTCCCCAGCAGCAGGCCCTCAGGCAGAGGTGGGAGTTGGGCTCCCTGAGGCCCCCAGCACAGAGTTATTCTGTGTTTATTCCATTTCTAAGTACGAATGAGTCATTGGCACTGCCATCTTCAGCCCCGAGCCAGGCAGCTCCCTGGTGCTCGCTGCTGGGCTCAGTCTGGTCCTTGGTTTTTGGATGGTTAGGGGATATGCTGGATATGAATGTGGAAGTCTTTAAGACCCTCCAGTCCAGAATACAGGTAATAGGAGAAAATGATTATGACTTATTCATTGGGTGAAAAAAAATCCAGTTTGTAAAAAACTGGGTACTTTTTCATAAAGATGAAATATATACATATGTATGTTCATCATGGATATGTATCATATGTATATTGAATACCATTTATGAAATCTATTTGTGGAAATATTAGGTATCTAAAGCAATCCTGGGTATATAGTAAGAATTCAATAAATATCAGATATTCTTTAGTATTATATTTGAGTGGGGGAGGTGTGATTATTCTCTTTTTCTTAGCTTGTCTATATTCTTCAAGTTTCCTAAAATAATCTGTGTTCTTTTTATAATTAGGAGAAAAAAAGAATCAAAATGTATTTTTTTAAAGATTTTATTTATTTATTTGAGAGAGAGTGAGAGAGCACGCATGAACCAGGGGGAGGGGCAGAGGAAGAGGGAGAAGCAGACTCCCTGCTAAGCAGGGAGCCCGATGCAGGGCTCCATCCCAGACCCTGGGATCATAACCTGAGCCGAAGGCAGACGCTCAACGACTGAGCCACCCAGGTGCCCTCAAAGTGTATTTTAACGTCATCAGCAGATAACCTCTTTTTGCGGCCTGTAAAATTCATGAAGATGAAAAATGGATAATACTCCATGGTGACAAGATTCAGGGAAATGGGTACTTTCCTACATTTCTGGGGTTGGAGATGGAGGAGAGCCACACTGGCCAAACCGTCGGGTGGTGAAGACATAGAGCAGTGAAAACTCTCCCTGTGCTGGTGGCAGGGAAGGTGGTATGACCACTCTGGAGACCAATTTGGCAACACCCAGTAAAGTTAAGGATGCACATACCCTGTGCCCCAGCAATTCCACCCCAGGTAGAAACTCTGGCTCACGTACGCCCGAAGATAGTTACAATGGCATTGATTGCAATTTGCTTATAATAGTGAAAAAATGGAGACATAATGTCTACCAAGAAAATGAAAATCTGATGGCATGGTGTATAACCAACACCATACAAACAGCCGTAAAACCAAAATGAACTCGAGCTACATGTGTAAACCAGGATAAGCTTCAAATGTATAATGCTCTACAACAAGAGCAAGTTGCAGGAGAAAATGTGCAATAGGCAGTTTAAAAACAAGTAGAACGGTACCATGTACCATTTATGTGTGCATATACCTTTACACACATACGCATATGCATATATATACATATATATATACACGTATATATATATATACCCGCAGTAAAAGTGAAAAACCTGTATGGGACTCAGAAATATCGAATTGAGGGTAGTGATTCCTTCAGGGAAAGAATAGGATCTGCGAGCGCTAGATAAGCATTTCAATATGTCTTAATATTTTATTTTGTTAAGAAAATAGATCTGAAGCAAATATGGCCAAATGTTAAAGTCTGACAAACTGGATCCTGGGTACCTAGGTATTTATCATCATATCCAGCAGACTTTGGGATTGCCTGAAATATTTCATAATAAAAATGAATGGGGGGGGGAATACACATGTGCTTTGAACTAACAATTTCCCTGCTGGTAATTTATTTATTTATTCTAAGGAAATCCTCACAAATGTGTGCAGAGATTTACCTACCAATATGTTCATTGTAAGAATTACTTACAAGAAAAAAACTGGAGGAAACCTAATCTAACAACAAGGATTTGTTTAACTAGATTAGGAAGCCTCCATAAGGTAAAATATAATTCAGCTCTTAAAATGATAACCTGGAAGAATATTGATATGGAGAAATTTCATACTCTTTCGTTAATAAAAAATACTATAAAAGAGTGTGATCTCAGTTTATAAAACAAAGGAATACCTATTTATTTTTGTAGGTAGATTCGTGAATAAAGAAAAGCAAAGAAAGATAGACACAAAAATGTCCACAGTCATTACCTCTGAGCAATGTTACTACAGATGCTTTTTATGTTCCGGATTTCCCTGAAATTTGTATAATAAGTATGTAATAGTTTTGTAGTTAGAAAAACTACATATTTTTTTAAGAGACTAGTAAAATGGTTTTTGTGCGTGATAATACAGAGTGGGGCAAAAAGTGGCAGCTGCAGGATAAAGAAGAGACAAAATGAAGAGCGATTTAGAAGGTATAATTGAGGGGTGCCTGGGTGGCTCAGTTGGTTAAGCATCTGCCTTTGGCTGGGGTCATGGTCCCAGGGTCCTGGGATCAAGCCTCACCTCAGGCTCCCTGCTCAGCGGGGAGCCTGCTTCTCCCTCTCCCTCTGCCCCTCCCCCTGCTCATGCTCTCTCACACACTCACTCTCTAAAAAAAAAAAAGGAAGGTATAATTGACAAGATTTTCTAACACGTTAAGAGGGAAGGGGGAAAAGGAGCAGCATGATGATGACTTGCTGTTTTCTGACTTGGGCAACTGGGTCGCTAAAGATATCATTCCCTGAAACAAGAAACGCATGAGGAAGATCAGATTCTGCCTGAAAGATGAGCGAGGAGTACAGTTTGGACCAGGGTGAGAATGAGAGGCCCCAGCACTTTGTAGCAGTGTGAGGCTCCTATCCTGCCTCCATTCCCTCCCGTCTACTTCTCAACAACAGCCCGGATGTTCAGGTACTCACAACTCTCCACACAATCATATGCTTCATATGATGCCATTCTCAGTTTCTGGAGTGGCAAGGTGAATGGATTTTGAGAAATCTAAGCCATTCCTCTTGCCGAGGATGGATTTAGGCATGGACAACTTACTAAACTCTGGTAAATGATGTGCGAGGGAAGTCTCCTGGGGGTTTCTGGGAAAGGTTTCCTGGCTCCTAAGAAAGAGACAGTGGTACTAGCAACCCCCTTTTCTTCCTCAGAATAGTCCTTTCTGGCTGTAATACCCAGATCTCGGCAGCCATCTTGCAGCCATGGGGGAAACCAACCTGAGGGCAAAGCCAACATCCTGAAGGTGGCAGAGTGGTGAGGTGGAAAGAACTTGGGTCTTTGATGGTGCTGTCAGGATTCTTTATCAACCAGCCCCAGAACCTGCCTGCCTCTAGACTTCTTGTTATGTAGGATAATAAACTCTCTTACTGTGTAAGCTTTTGAGTCAGAAAATCACACACACACACACACATCTTTACCAAAGTTAAAAAGAATATTTAAGATGGTCTAAAGTAAAACACAGGCCTTGCAACATACCTGAAACCACTCTGGTACCACAGAAAGATAAGGCAGTCATCTTCCAGAAGAGATGAAATAATATGTCAGTGGGCCTAAGGGAATGCTGGGCAAGAAAGATGAACATATGGGTTACAATGGTGTGTTCAGATAAAACAAAAATACTTCAAGTCAGAAATTTCTCAGGTAGACTTCAATTTTCAGGCATTGATTTCTGAGAGAGATGCTTCTCATGCACGTAATTCAACGCCACATGCTCCAGGTTGAGTTGTTTTGGAGTATCCTCCACGGTTCTCTAGAATGAGTTGTAGTAGCAGAGATTTATTAGTTTAAAGATGGATAATAAAGGAGTAATGCTGGGGAAATTAAGGAGTACCATATTTATATAATTACACTCTACATATTAGTCTGCAATTTTTTTACTTGTTAATATATCTTGGAGAACTTTTTGTGTTGACCTCATTTTTTTTATTATTATTTTTTTATTTATTTATTTATTTTTTTTTTTTAAAGATTTTATTTATTTGAGAGAGAGAGCCAGCACAAGCAGGGTGAGGGGCAGAGGGAGGAGGGGCAGAGGGAGAAGCAGGCTTCCCGCCGAGCAGGGAGCCCGATGTGGGGCTCGATCCCAGGACCCCGGGATTGTGACCTGAGCTGAAGGCAGACGCTTAACCGACTGAGCCACCCAGGCACCCCTTGACCTCATTTTTTTTTAAAAAACCATTTTTTTAAAAAACCATTATCACTTTGATATTTGAAATGTGTAGGGGTTCAGAATATGTCAACCACAAATACGCCACTTTGGTATGTCGGTTATGTCAGGGAGGAAGAAGTTTTCCTTCTACCCTTCAAGGTTTTCCAGCTGCTTTAAGAATTAAATTGACATGAGACAGATTAACAGGAGAACAGAACCAAAGTTTCATTGCATGTGCACAGAGGCCCAATAATGAAATTCAGGCCTAAAGAAATGGCCAAGATAGGCAGTTTTTATTTCTTTAGACAAAGAGACAACAAATCTTTGAGGAATTGACAGGACAAGAAAACTGAACTTTGCGAGCTTCAATTCGTAAGGAATTCTAAACAGAATTTGGGCTTTGGTAGTAAATTAATAAAAAGTAACAAGGTTTGTTTATACAGCCTTCTGGGCTCTAAATGTCCTATCTCTGGTGATAAGGATGTCTCTACCTCCTGGTACAGGGAGGGCACCTTTCCCATGGGACGTTTATTTCTTGCTTTCTGTAGACAAGGGCGGGTGGGGTAAGGAGGAGGGTACAGAGTGTTCTTTTGGCTTTAGCTGTCTCTTAAGTAAGTTTTATTTACAATAATCAAGATGCCAAAGTGGTACATTTTGGGGTGACTTGCCCTTGGCCCCTATAGTTATTCTGAGTTAAAGGTACTTGAGAAACAGCCAGTGCAAGAACACTCTAACCCTCTTTGTCCCCTGAAAGCAGGAGATAAATCTCCCATGTGAAAGGCATCCTTATCACTGGAGACAGGGAATTTAGGGACAAGAAGGCTGTACAAATAAACCTTGTTCTCCTTCACCATTTTACTGCCCCTAGCCCAACCCCCTTTGTCTTATCAAGTCTTCACAAATTTCTTGTTTCTTTGTATAAGAGGTATAAAATCTTCCTGCTTTGGTCACTTCTTTGAGTCTCATATCTTTGTGGGGGGTTCTGTACGTACATATGTAATTAAATTTGTTTTCTACTGTTTGCTGTCTTTTTATTATAGAGGGGTCTCAGCCAAGAACCTAGAAGGGTAGAGGGAAAATTATTTTTCTTCCCCTAAGAACATTTTCAATTATTTTCTTTTCTTTTTTTTTTTTAAAGATTTTTTATTTATTTATTTGAGAGAGAGAGAATGAGAGAGAGCAAGCACATGAGAGGGGGGAGGGTCAGAGGGAGAAGCAGACTCCCTGCTGAGCAGGGAGCCTGATGCGGGACTCGATCCAAGGACTCCAGGATCATGACCTGAGCCGAAGGCAGTCGCTTAACCAACTGAGCCACCCAGGCGCCCTTCAATTATTTTCTATTACCAAGAGCAGTGCAATGAAAATCCTTGTACATACATTTTTGTGCATTTATATGATTCAGCATGATAAATTCCTAGATGTAAAATTGCTGGGGCAAAGTGTATGTACACTTTATATTTGAATTATCACTGCCAAATTGCCCACCAAAAAGCCTATATCAATTTGCATCCTACCAAAGGTGTATGAGAGCATGTATCTCCATACATTCTTCAATCTTGTATACCAATCTTTCTCATTTTCACTAATTTAATGGGGGAAACAGGATACCTTGTTGTTCGTTCTTTTAATTTTTATTTCATTGGTTATTACCAAATTAGAGCATCAATTTTATAGATGCATTGATCATTTATATATCTTTATTTCTGAGTTACTAGTTAATATCACTCATCAATTTTTTCCCACTCTTTCATTAGCAATCTACAAGAACTCTTAAAATAGTAAGACTTTTAATCCTTTTTTTGTTGTATATATTAAACATATTTTCTCTTAATCTGTTGTTTTTTTTTTTAAATTTTTGTTTATTTGTATCTTTTGCCATATGAAAATTTTATTTTATTTTTTTAAGATTTTATTTATTTGAGAGAGAGAGAGAGAATGAGCGGGGAGAGGGACAGAGGGAGAGGGAGAAGCAGGCTCCCCACTAAGCAGGACCCCAGGATCATGACCTGAGCCAAAGGCAGATGCCCAACCAACTCAGCCACCCAGGCGCCCCACATTTTAAATTGTTAGGTTGTTTAATCTGTAAATTCTTTTTTGAAGCTTCTGGGTTTTTGTCTTCCTTAGGAACACTTTCCAACACCAAGATTTAAACCAATGTTTCTTTTATTTACTTCCAGTAGGTCAGAGTTTTGTTTTTTATATTTAGGCTTTTTCCCTTAAAAAAACTTTTATTAGGAAAACGTCAAACTTACTCCGATATTGTGATTTATATTAAGAAAGATAAATTTGGTCTTTATCCTTGTTTCTGTCACAGAGCTCTTAAAACCCTTGGATTTCCCTAAACAATAAGAGTAATAAAGGTGAAATGGGTGTCTTTTGTTATTCATATAACAAGCACACCTGAATTTCTGTTAATAAGGTGACTTTTGGAAAGCCCCTAGATATCCCAAGGAGGAGGGTTGTTTGCCAGGGGCACCAACCTTGTGATTAGAAGGTTGGAATTTTCAATTCCCCCCTCCCTTGCCCCCACACTCCCACCTCTGGGAGAGGAGAGGGATTGGAGGTTGAAATAATCACCAATGGCCAACGATTTAAGCAACTGTGCCTATATAATGAAGCCTTCATAAAACCCTAAAAGGACAAGATTGGGAGAGCTTCTGGGCTGGTGAACACATGGAAATTTGGGGAGAGTGGTGCGCCTGGAGAGGGCCTGGAAGCTGCTCCCACTTCCCCCATACCTTACTCTATGCATCTCTTCCATCTGGCTGTTCTTGAGTTACATGCTTTCATAGTAAACTGGTGATCTAGTGAGTAGCATGTTTCTTTGAGTTCTGTGAGCTGTTCCAGCAAAGTAAACAAACCCAGGGCAGAGTTCGTTGGAAGCTCAGATCTACAGCTGGTTGGTCAGGAGCACAGGTGACAACATGGATTTGTGATTTTGGAATTCTCCCTTTAGCTCCTCTCACCAATCCCATTCCCTGACTTAGAGATAACTATTGATAATAAGGTAAGTTTCCTTTCAGATCTTTTACTGGACATTTACAAACACACAGACTTTTACCAAAATTGGAGGGAATAGTGTAGATGGTCTAAGGTAAAACATAGGTCATAAACTGCCATCTTAAAGTTGGTTTATGTGTGTGCATGTTGCATCCATAAGCAGTTTACCCTTTGGTTTTGTGTATTTTTATCATTTTTTACTTTTTAATTTATAACTGTGGTTAAACATACCTAAGAAATTTCACTATTTTTAACCATTTTTAAGCATACAAGTCAGTAGCATTAAGTACAGTCCCATTGGTGGCCAGCCATCAGTGCTATCTATCTCTAGAATTTTTTGTCATCCCAAACTGAAACTCTGTCCCCATTATGCAATAACTCCATATTACCCCTCCCCCAGTCCCTGGTAACCACCATTCTAATTTCTGTCTCTATGAATTTGTCTATTCTAGGTACCTCATATAAGTGGGATTATATTTGTCTTTTTATGTCTGGCTTATTTCACTTAGCATAATGTCCTCAAGGTTCATCTATGTTGTAGCATGTATTAGAACTTCATTCATTTTTATTTTTATTTTATTTTTTTAAGATTTTATTTTTAAGTAATCTCTACACCCAACGTGGGGCTCGAACTTACAGCCCCAAGATCAAAAGTCGCATGCTCTACGACTGAGGCAGCTAGGCGCCCGAATTTCATTCATTTTTAAAGCTGAATAATACTGTTTTGTGTATAGCCTACGTTTTGTTTATCCATTCATCTCTTGATGGGCACTTGCGTTGTTTCCATCTTTTGGTTATTGTGGATAAGGCTGCTATGAACGCTGATGTGCGAGTATGTTTGTGTCCCTGTTTGAGTACATACCCAGAAGTAGAATTGTTGGGTCATATGGTAATTCTATGTTTAATTTTTAAGGAATCACCACACTGGTTTGTGTATTTTAAACATCTACAATTATTTTCATTGGGGTTTTGCCTGAGATTATATTAATTTTACATATTAATCTGGTGGGAATTTATGCCTTTAGACAATCATCCCTTTGGAAAACATGTTTAGGTCCTCGTTTCTGTCCTTCCATAAAGTTTATACTTTCGTTTTTAGAATACTTACTTCATGGTGAATTCTAGGTATTTTGTGAGATTCATGGCTATCATGAATGATCTTTTTCATACTTCCCTCCCTCCCTCTTTCCCTCTCCCCCTTCCCCTTTCCTTTCCTTCCTTTGACTAACACAAGCCGGCCCTTAAATAATACAGACTACTTCTGCATTGCCTATTCTGTTTCACTGACAAAAATATCTCAACCTCCACAGCTGGAAGTTTTGACCAGGGACATCAGTAGGCACGAAGCCGAGAAACAAAAGCCTTTTAGCCAGTGGACTCATTGGTGCTAATAAGCCAATTCACTTGCTAATGCTTATAATGAAATATGGCCCAGACAGAAACTCTGAGAAATTCATAAAGGAATTTTCCCGATTAATTAAAAAAATTAAAATTACGATGGTGGAAATTGGAATAAAATGTTAACGTATGTGTTCATATATTTTACATCTAAATTTTATAACTTGAAAATGATTTCTTTATTCAATTCAATAGGAAGATTTTTATGTGAAGCTATTTATGATGTGATCAGAAATTGCTGCATAGCAAGAGACAATTGTGCTTCCAGTGACACCTACATTGCAAACTCATAGCGGGAACAGGATCTGAGGATACAAGTCTTTCTTCATCTCCCATAACATCTAACGCAATGCATTGCTCTTGGTAGGTACTCATAAATAAGTGCTCAGTTTATGAAAGGAAGATGATTTTCACAAGGAAAATGACTTTTTAAGAAGATTTATTTATTTATTTTAGAGAGAGAGAGACAGAGAGCATGAGCAGGAGGGGCAGAGGGAGAGGGAGAGAGAATCTCAAGTAGACCCCATGCTGAGCAGGGAGTCCAACACAGGGCTCGATCCCAGGACCCTGAGATCATGACCTGAGCCAAAACCAAGAGTCCGACACTCACCCGACAGCACCACCCAGGCATCCAAGGAAAATGACTTAAAGTAGACTGCTTTCTGTAGGGTTTTTTTGATCCACAGTTTGGCTGAGATAGTCTTACTTCTTTCACTAGATTTTATAAGAATGTAACTGAAATATACAATGCCATTAATATCCCCTTTCTTACCACTGGAATGATTTAGGTTTTAAAAAATGGGAAAATGAAAGGTTTTGGAAATAGACAAAAAATTGAAATGTGTATTTTCTTGACCGTAGGACCTGGAGATCAACAACATTGGAGGAGAGCATTTTAGTTGTTGTCCAAAATGTGTTATCATTAAATGTGTAATGATTCAGAATAACATAGTATATAAATTATTTTATCTATATGGGCATATTCTCCAAGCCCATGTAAACCACGAGAGGGACACAGCTCTGTCACTAGGTAACTGTGTGACCTTGAGCAGATTCTTAAAAGAGCTGAGCTTTGGTTTTTCTCATCTGTAACATAGGAGCATCTCTAGGGTTTCATTCAGCTGTGATTAAAACCAATGTAATGTTTTATGGTAAAATCGGATATCAAATCTTGACGAAGAAGTGAGATCTCCAGGGTTGAAAAGTTATTTACAGTTTACAAGTCAATAAATATGCACAGGCTATAATTGAGTATTCAGATGGAAGCTAGCCACCAAAGAAGTTTCCTAAGCAAGGTGGTGAGATCTAGGGCCTGAGAGACTTCCTTCCTCCCATCTGTCTGTATTTTCCTATCAAATATATGCCTGTAGCTTAAACTGTCAACTAGTTCTATAAAGCCTTGTCATGAAAAACCACTTTTACCTTTTACACGGTTATTTTGGTACTCACCTCCCTCTCTCTAGATCAGTGCCATCCAATACAAATATAATGCAAGCCACATGCATAATTTAAAATTTTCTAATAACCACATTAAAAAAGTAAAAGCAAACACATGCAAATAATTTTAATGATACATTTTATTTAGCTCAATATATCCAAAACATCATCAATTTAGCATGTAGTCAATATAAGAAATCACTGAGATAGCTTACATTTACTAAGTTTTTGAAGTCCAGTGTGTAATGTTACACTTAGGGCACATTTCAAGTCAGATGATAAAGTTTCATTGGCAATACTTACTCTATATTTAGTTTTCATAAAATTTACTATCGAAAAAGTAGATTCACGTGCTCAAGTTATTCCAAACATTAAATTAAAAATTTCTGATAACTCGGCTGAGTGTCCAATTTTTAAATTTAAATTAGACCAGGTTAAATTAAATTAAACCAACATAAAAAAAATCAGTTTCTCATTCCCATATTTCCAGTGCTCAGTATTCACAGGTGATTAGTGACTACCATATCGAACAGAGCAGCTCTAGATAACATGTTTTTGTCACTATTTCTTTATTTTTCATTTTTAGGCATGCATGAACAATAATCTTTCCACCATGAAGGATGGAGAAGTGGGGAGGAAAAAATCAAATGCATGGGATTAGGTCTCCCTTTTGGTGCTATAATCAAATTATTACATTTAAATAACTTGATCATAGTTGTTTCTTGCTATAAGAAATTGGGACTGAAAAATATTTTAATGCTCAGCTTGATTTGATGACCAAATTTATGTGAAGTGCTAGGTATGTATAACTAACAGAACTTGGGGTGAGGCGTGACAGATTGTATTTTCCAAAGAAAGCCATGCAATATCTACCATCCCGCTTACTCTCCTTAGAACATGATCTTGACACTCTTCCCATCAAGAGGTGGGTCCATGTCCTGTCCCCTTCCAACTAGGTAGGCTGTGACCAACAGAGTACAGCAGCAGTGATACCACTAGACTTCTAAGGCTTGGTCTTGAAAGGTGATGCAGCTCCCACCTGTTTTGCTGGAATATTCTATCTTGAAGCAGGTAGCAGCTATGTAAGCTGTCTGACTGCCCTGCGTCTGCCAAAGCAGCGAACACAGACAGACTACACTGAGAGATGCCAAGATTACATGAGGAAACTAAACCTGGCCAGCCCAGCTGTTCCAGCACCAGCCACCATCTGACTGTAATCTGGTGAGAGACCTCAAACTAGAGCATCCCAGATGAGCTCTTCCCAAGATCCTGAGCCACAGAAACCACACAAAGTAAAATGAATACTGTTGTTTTAAGTCTTTAAATCTGTGGTGATGTGTTATTGAACAATAGTAACCAGAAAAGGTGTTACTTGTTTCTCTGGGACATTTTGGTAGCCCTTCTCTGGAACTCAGCTTCTTAATCTGAGTGATGGCTAAGGTCCCTTGCAGTGCCAATGTTCTTTTATTATATCCACTTTGTGCCTCATTTCGACCATTTGGGAAGTGAGGTTCTGCTAGTTGGCAATTGAGTCTTGTTTGATTTCAAAAACAATTTCATCATGATTTTGAAATCTTCTATCATCATCATACTTGACATTTGCAAAGCATTTTTAACTTTTCAAAAACTTTTTTATATGCATGATTTTGTTTAATCCTCCCAAAAGACCTATGAGCTAAGCAGGATGGGTATTAATGAATGAGAAATTGAAAAGCAAAAGAGTTGCTTAGGCAACAGATACTTGAATAACAGACTGGCAGAATTGGAAGGATCCTGAATGATAATTCCTTTTGAAAGATAAGGAGACAGGTGTGGAAATTTTAAATGACTTGTCCACATTCAAATAGGCAATGGAAAATTGGATTTAAAACTAAAAATCTTTGTTTTAAAAAAGATTTATTTGGGGCGCCTGGGTGGCTCAGTTGGTTTACTCATCTGACTCTTGATTTCGGCTCAAGTCATGATCTCAGGGTCCTGGGATGGAGCCCCAGGTTGGGGAGTCTGCTTGTCTCCCTCCCCCTCTGCCCCTCCCCCCACTCACTGGAGCTCTCTCTCTCAACTCAAAGAGAGAGAGCATGCATGTGGGGGGGGCGGGAGGTAGAGGGAGATTGAGAATCTCAAGCATACTCCCCGCTGAACGTGAAGCCTGATGGGGGCCCCTGAGGTCATGACCTGAGCTGAAATCAAGAGTCAGAGGCTTAACTGACTGAGCCACCCAGCCTCCCCAAAACTAAAATCTTCTGATCTTGGTTTAACTTATTAAAATTGCCCTCAGTTTTGCTTTAGATTAGTGCCCTGATTATGTCCAAATTTATTTTAGCCTGAAACATGCTAAGTTGTATGGAGCTTGACAGAAACCTGCTGTTCTTATGTTAATCAAAATTTTTCTCTTTCTTCCTTATTTGCTGTCTTTAAAACTTTGTTAGTGTCTAAAACATTTCACCAAAGTGTTTCATTTCAGTGTTAACTCAGACACAAGTGATGATAATTATGTTCCAAAGTTTAGAAAATTATGCACAAATTATCAATTAAGCAAATGCTTCAACAGTTATATGCCTCATCAAGAGAAATTATGCAAACTCTGGGAGAATGACAATTTTACACAAGATGTTTTTATTTATTACATTTCCTAAATTGTTGTGGATAATCTCCAATAACTTTATCAAAATATTACACCATTTACATTCCAGACAAAATTTTGTGTTCAGAGATTTTTCTCAAATGTATTATAAATATGACACCCCGAAGCCTGTCTCACACATGGATATGATGTATGAAAAGTTTGTCAAGCTCGTCCTATCTTAGAATGAACTCTTGTTTCCTGCACATCTGCTTTCTCCTCATGTTTGTTGTGTTGGATAACACTATTATCAGGTGTCTCCTCACCTGAGTTAGAAATCTTGTACTTAGTTCTGGTGTCTTCCTCCACCGTATCTAACATCACACAAGTCCCATTGACTCTCTCTTTGAAATATTCTCAAGAATCTGTCTTCTCCATTTCCATTCTAATTTAAGTTCATATTCAGACAAAAGTTTTAAAAGGCTGCATATACAAGCACGCCTCATTTTATTGCACTTCACATTATTGTGCCTCACGGATATTGTGATTTTTTTTTTTTTACAAATTGTAGGTTTATGACAACCCTACATCAAACAAGTCTACGCACACCAACGGTGTTTGCTCTCGTCAAGTCTCTGTGTCACATTTTAGTAATTTTTGCAATATTTCAAACATTTTCATTATTATTATACTTGGTATGGTGATCTGTGATCAGTGATTACAGCTTGCTGAAAGCTCGGATCATGGTTAGCATTTTTAACAATAGTATTTTTAAATTAAGGTATGTACATTGTTTGCTTAGACATAATGCTATTGCACACTTAATAGACTACAGTTTAGTGTAAACATAACTTTCATATGCTCTGGGAACCAAAAAATTCACTTGACTAACTTTATGGTGAAATTTGATTTATAGCAGGTGGTCTGGAACTGAACCCGTGATTTCTCTGAGATATGCCTCTAAGTGTTTAAAATAAAGTTCTCCTGAATTTGTTTGGAGCCCCTGCGCCATTCCATTTGGTTTAATAAAACAAACTTTTATTGAACACCTACTATGTGCTAGACAATCTGCCAGATTTTGGAGGGTACAAAGATAATTATGAAACATGGTTCAGGCCCTTAAAAGACAGATATCAAGAAAAATAATTATGGGGCGCCTGGGTGGCTCAGTCGTTAAGCGTCTGCCTTCGGCTCGGGTCATGGTCCCGGGGTCCTGGGATCGAGCCCCGCATCGGGCTCCCTGCTCCGCGGGAAGCCTGCTTCTCCCTCTCCCTCTCCCCCTGCTTGTGATCCCTCTCTCGCTGTGTCTCTGTCAAATAAATACATAAAATTTAAAAAAAAAAAAAAGAAAAATAATTACAATATAGTTAAAGGCAAAGCAGAAAAGTGTCCATGATATAGATGTAATTCATCTAGAAAGAGTTTACAAGAGAGTGGCTTCAAAGCAGTTTTGACAATTTGGAGGCAGACCAGTGCTGGAATATTGTTGTTAGACAAAGACAATTTGTGAAAAGTTATGGAATTGGCTTCCTGATGAGATAGCACACAATAAACCCTCTCTTGTTTAAATTCATAACATTGATAAAGATTATGCAAAAGGAAAAAAGGAAAAACACATAGCCACACATAAAAGCAAGATGAACAGTTGCTTGGATAGAGACTGAACAAAGATAGAAATTGATGAGTACATAAAGCCTAAGGTTTGAGAAGCTCTGGGGTTGGAAGCTGATGGTGGTTCTGCAGGGTAAATGGAGCTAATTAGAACCCATGCAAGAAGGAAGATGGTCGTCAGGTCTCTGCTTAAAGCCAATGGCTGGTCTGGCACTTCCTCATCTAGTAAAGAGGCAGAAGGCAACAAAAAAGCTATGTCCCGTAATTTGTAAATATTATGGCTTTTAGCAAGCTATAGATCTAGGAAGGTTGGGGGGGACACAAATACAGTCTTGGCACCTGCAATGGAATCAAGTCACCCATTGGACACCATCTGACAAGACCTCAAAAATGCCATCATAAAACCTGATTTTGTACTCAATTCCCTGGGAGTGGGGTGACAGATGGGGAAAAAATGGAGGAAGACGGAGACCACCCACGTGTCTTTCAAAAGACCCTATCAGCCAAAGTGCCAAAAATATGTATGGAAATCTAAGGTCAAGAAAGATAAACTATAAATCAATAATTTGGTAATAAATTAATTGCAGGCAATAGTAACTTATGGAACAGTCAATCAAAGATTTAAAAAGAACTATATTAGGATGTTCAAAGAGAATGACAGAATAGTTTTTATTCACAAGTACATGGAATTATAAATAAAAATAAGCAGAAAAGAAATAAGCATGGGTGGATGTGAAAAAGAATCAATTATGCATTTTTAAATATAATTGAATATAATTGAAAACTTAAAAAAACATAAAAGATGGGGTAAACTAGATCAAACACAATTAAAGGGACAATTTGGGGAATTAAAAGGTAGTCCAGATGAACTCCCCTAAAACAGAGCACAAAAAGAAAAAAAGATTGAAAACAAATATGAAAGAGTAGTCAAGAGATGTGGAGGATAAAAATAGGAATTCTAAACTAAGAGAATTGGGGAAATGGAAGAGAATCACTATTTCAAGATGTAAAAGCTGATAATTTTCCAAAATTGAAGACATGAGTTTTTGGATCAGAAGTGCTAAATATCAAACCAGATAAAAGAATCTACAGCCAAGAAATACTGAAGTGAAATTGCAAAGCATCAATGATAAAGAGAGAATCTCAAAGGTTATTGCATAGAGTGAAAAATTACTTGTAAAGGTACAACAATTTGTCTAATAGCAGAGTCCTCATGACATTTACAGACAATAGAGTAGTATCTTCAAAGTATTGAGGGGAAATAATGGCAACCTAGACATTTATTTCCCGTTAAAATGTCATTTTCAAAAAATGGGGACAAAATAAAGAGCTTTTCATACATACCTGCTAGAAGAATTATTAAATGATATCCTTCAGGGAGAATGAAAGTAAAGCCAGAGGGAAGGCATGGAGTATAAGAAATAGCAGTGGGAACAGAAATTGACAAAATATGTCAGCACATTTAATTACCTGTTGAATATTACCCTAAAGAGAAAACGTTTTATTGTATTAAGAAAGCAAAAATGAAACTCTAGATAACAATGTAAATATCATGGAGGGAGATGTTATTTCATAAAGAGTTAAAGAGTATTAAAACCTGTGTTATGTTCAGGAGGGGATAAAAATACTGAATAACTTTAGAGTTTGTTAGAAAAATTTGTAATGAAGTATGGATGTAAGCTTTAGGGATAAGCACTAAAGTTATAGAAATGCAGTCTGTAATTCCCAAACTAGCAGAGGCAGGAAAAGAAGAAAAATGATAGTAAACAGAAAACAAATGCTAACAAGATAAAATTGGTCCAAGTGTATCAGCAATTCTCAGAAATGTTTACAGGTAGATTCAATAAATGACTAAGACTGTCTGATTGAGTAAATGGAACAGAATCCACCTACAATCAGCCTATAAAAACCACAGCTAAACAGAACAACGCAGAAAGTTTTAAAATAAAGAGATGGAACCATTTCTTCAACTTTTATTTTGCTAACAACATCATGTCAAACAGAATAACAAGGAAAAATTTACAATGAACAATTACATTGTGAGAATTTAACAAAACTCTTTCTTCTGATTTATACTGATAGATTGTGAAAACTAAAATAAAAGTAAGAATATAAAAATAAATATACAGGGGCGCCTGGGTGGCTCAGCTGGTTAAGCATCTGACTCTTGATCGCAGCTCAGGTCTTGATCTCAGGGTCGTGAATTCAAGCCTTGCATTGGGCTCTGTGTTGGGCATGGAGCCTACTTCAAAAATAAATAAATAAATAAATAAATACACACACACACACACACACACACACACACACACACACATATATATACAGAGAATGTAGAGGTTCAATATAGAACTTAGAAATGTAAAAACAAGCTCGATCTAATATTTAATGTAAAACTTTGTGCCTAAGAAATAGAGAATATATATTCTTTTTTTTTTTTTTTTTTTTTAAAGATTTTATTTATTTATTTGACAGAGAGACACAGCGAGAGAGGGAACACAAGCAGGGGGAGGGGGAGAGGGAGAAGCAGGCTTCCCGCGGAGCAGGGAGCCCGATGCGGGGCTCGATCCCAGGACCCTGGGATCATGACCTGAGCCGAAGGCAGACGCTTAACGACTGAGCCACCCAGGCGCCCCGAGAATATATATTCTTTTCAGTACTCCACTCATCATATGAAAATAGTATAATATTAATACCAAAACAGGACAAGGATTACATGGGAAAATTATAAACAAGTTTCATTTATGAACAGTGATGTAAAAATCCTAAATGAAATACTAGCCACTCAAGTCTGAAAATATGTGAAAATAATAACAATTCATGACCAAGTAGGATTTACCATAGGAATACAAAGAACGCAACATCTGAAAATCTATTAATATAGTGCACCACAATAACAGATTAAGAGAGAAAATAGGGACGCCTGGCTGGCTTAGTCAGTGGACCTTGCAACTCTTGATCTTGGGGTTGTGCATTCGAGCCCTGCACTGGGTGGAGAGATTACTTAAAAATAAGATCTTAAAAAAATTTTTTTTAAATAAAAGAGAAATATATACATGTATGTATATATATATAATATAATCAGTTCAAATAGATGCAGAGAAGACATTCTAAAAATCTCAAAATTAATAAAGTCTTAGTTTTAACTGCATCTGCCACTTTTAATTTCCTTAAAAGATCTGGAAGAGCAATATTGGCAAAGTAATTATTGAAGCTTGGTGATGGAGATTCATCACACTATTCCATCTACTTTTGCATATGTTCAAAATTTTCTATAATAAAAGGCTTAAAAGTTAAAAAATAATCTGAGGCAAATCAGACAAAATGCTAGATGGACATATGGATATTCTTTACACTTTTTTTTTTTTTAAAGATTTATCCATTCATTTTAGAGGAGAGGGCAGAGAGAGAGGGGGAGAGAGAATCCCAAGCAGACTCCCTGCCGAGTGCAGAGCTCAATGCAGGGTGCGATCCCACAACCCCGAGATCATGACCCGAGCTGAAACCAAGAGTCAGACACCTAACTGACTGAGCCACCAGGTTCTCTATACTTCTTTATGTTTTAAATATCTCACAGTTTAAAAACAATTAAAAACACACAAAAATAGTGTCAGCGGAGCTTCAGGAAGTCCCAAGAAGCAAGGTTTCTTTGGGTCTATACATAATTTGATCTGGAGTCAGGAAATAGGTGTACGTAATACGGAGAAGTAGGAAGGGATGAGGTCTTTTAGGGTTTTGTGGACCATGATAAAAAAAATTACACTTCCTCCTGTAGGAAACGGACAGTGACTGAGGGACTGGGAGAGGGAAGCTTTGCATGGGATATTGTCATAATAATAATAACAACAGCAACCATATTTATATAGGTCATACTTATGTAGCACCTGTTATGTGCCAGGCTCTGTTATAAGTGCTTTATACATACTGACTTGCTTAATATTCACAACAATCCTTTCACCTTGGTTCTACTCTACGTCCATTTTACAGATGAGAAAACGAAGGCACAAAGTTTTTTTTTAATTTAATTTAATTTTATTATGTTATGTTAGTCACCATACATTACATCATTAGTTTTAGATGTAGTGTTCCACCATTCATTGTTTGTGCATAACACCCAGTGCTCCATGCAATACGTGACGCACAAAGTTAAATAACTTGCCAAAGTCACGCAGCTAGTAACTGACTTCAAGATTCCCACAAGGAGTCAGTCTCTGAGACTACGCTCTACGCCCGTGCTGTCCAATATGGTAGTCACTAACCTTATTTAATTTAAATGTATTCAAATTAAATAAACTGAACATTCAGTTCCTAAGTTGTGCTCGCCATATTTTACGTGCTCAATACCCACATACAGCTAATGCTATAGAACAGCACGAAGTTTCCATCGTTGCAGAAAGTTCTATCGGACAGCACTGCTTTGGTCTTGTTATTACTGTTATGACCACTTTATATCTGACTTCTTCTAGAGGCACTAAATTTATTTTGACATTCATCAAACCACGGTCTCTCGACCTGAGCACTGTTGATATTTTGGGCTGGGTAATTATTTATTATGGGGGCTGTCCTCTGCTTTGTGGGATGTTTAGCAGCATCCCTGGCCTCTCCCACCAGTTACCAGCACCGTCTACCCCAACTTATGACAGCCAATATTTCCAGACATTGCCAAATGTTACCTATGGGGTGTGTGTGTGTGTGTGTGTGTGTGTGTGTGTGTGAAAGAGAGAGAGAATTGCCCTTGGTTGAATTAGTATTAAATTTACAGAGACAATTTTCTGGACTAATGTTTTACCTCTACTTCAATCATTATAAGTGTGTCCATGGAAACTTGTCTTAATGAGGTCACAATGATGTACACGATAGTCGTGAATAAAAACCAGAAATTCTTACTCGTAGTAACTGTCACATCTGTGGTCTCGGTGACATTTTCTTTAGTGGTTTTGAGAAAAGGACAAACTCACAGTCATATTTGCAGTTTTCCAGCCCTAGATACTCCCCTGACTCCTAACACCATAGATTAATTTTGCCTCTTTTTGAACTTTATATCAAGGGTTGGCCTACTTTTTCTCAAGGAGCCAGATGATAAATATTTTAGCATGCAGGCCAGATGGTCTCTGTCACAATTACTCAGCTCTGCAGTTGCAGTGCTAAAGCAGCTAATGATGATCCACAAATGAATGAGTGTGACTGTGTTCTAATAAAACTTTAATTACAAAAACAGGGGGCCAGCCCATGAGCTGTAGTTTATATAAAGCTATAGCTTAATATCAGTGGAGTCATGTAGATTGTATTATTTTTTGTGGTCTGGCTTCTTCTTCTTCTTTTTTTTTAAGACTTTATTTATTTGAGAGAGAGTGAATGAGAGAGAGAGAGAGCATGAGAGGGGGGAGGGTCAGAGGGAGAAGCAGACTCTCCACTGAACAAGGAGCCCGATGCCGGGCTCGATCCTCAGACTCCAGGATCAAGACCTGAGCTAAAGGCAGATGCTTAACCCATTGAACCACTCAGGAACCCCTGGTCTGGCTTCTTTCGCTCCATATGATGTTTGCAAAATTCAATCATGCTATTACTCATAGTTGTACATCATCAGTCTTATTGCTCTGTACTGTTCTATGGTATGAATGAACGAAATGGATTTATTTATCCATCCCATCATTGGTGGACACTTGTGTTATTTCCAGTGAGAGGTTTTTTTAATAAAAAGTGCTGTTGTGAACATATGTATGGGTATTAATACCCAGGAGTAGAGTTGCTGTTACAAGTATGTTCATTTTTAGTAAATACTGCAAATGGTTATCTGAAGTGGTTATACCAGTTCCTACCAGGCAGCCTATGGGAGATCCAGATGCTCCTCCATATCCTTGCTAACACTTGATATTATACGTCCTTTTCATTTTTTTCCTTCTGGAGTGTAGGTGGAAGTATTGCATTATGGGTAGAAGTATGGCATTTTTATTTGCATTCGCCTTAAACTATTTGCAATACCCAAATTGGAATGTCATGTGCCAATACCTATAAAAAAACATACTGGGGCGCCTGGGTGGCTCAGTTGGTTAAGCGACTGCCTTTGGCTCAGGTCATGATCCTGGAGTCCCTGGATCGAGTCCCGCATCGGGCTCCCTGCTCAGCAGGGAGTCTGCTTCTCCCTCTGACCCTCCCCCCTCTCATGTACTCTCTCTCTCTCTCTCATTCTCTGTGTCTCAAATAAATAAATAAAATCTTAAAAAAAAAAAAAACATACTGAAAAAAAATTATTTCAGTATTGCTCTGTAATTTTAATACTTACTTCTCTAGTCCTAGGATGGACCAAACCTTAAAAGTTATTCTTTAGACAGAAAGACTTAATCAGAACATTAAAAAAAAAAAAAAACCCATTTTTACTGTTTGAAGCCATCACTTGAGTTAATTTAATCCTACAGTAATTATTCTTTATTTCACCGAACTAATTATTATCTCTGTCAAACCTGCTACAGCTACTGAATTTTTCACTGGAGGTAATAATAACCCCCGTGACTTTACTCACTCAAACCAAAAAGATCAGAGTCATATTTGACTTTTCTCTGTCTTACTAGCATGTTGGTTCTATCATTGCAGGGACTCTGTCATCCATCTGCCTTAGACCCCATTCAAGCTCTCATTACTTTAGACCAGACCAATCCCAAGAGGGAGGATATAACTCCTTCTGATGGCCCACCTTCTCCTCAGAGATCATCTGCATGAGTTGCATCCCTGTGTACCTCAGTCACCAGCAGAGATCTGTATTCTCCAATGCCTCTATATCGCCTAGCGGGACTCAGTGTCCCACTCTACAACTACCCCAAACATTCCATTATAGTTAATTTTATATGTCAACTTGACTGGGCTAAGGAATGCCCAGATAGCTGGTAAAACATGATCTCTGGGTGTGTCAGTGAGAGTGTTTTTGGAAGAGATTAACATTGGAATCAGTAGACTGAGTAAAGATCACTCTCACCAATGTGGGTGGGCATCATCCAATCAGTTGAGGGCCTGAATAGAATAAAAAGGTGGAGAAGGAGCTAATTTGCTCTCTGCTTGAGCTGGAACCTCCATCTTCTCTTGCCTTTGGACATCAGCCCTCTGGTTCTTGGGCCTTTGTACTTGGACTGGGACTTATACTACCAGCTACCCTGGTTCTCAGACCTTCAGGTTTGGAGTGGAACACCACCACCAGCTCTCTTGGGCTTCCAGCTTGCAGATGGCAGCTTATGGGACTTCTCAGCCTCATAATTGCATGAACCCCTGTCTCATGGTCCTCTGTGGTCCTTAGGGGGACAAAAACCCAACTCTGGATAAACCTAACCCTCTGCCTACTCTATGCCCGCCTTCATAGCTGGGTGTGGTTGGGAAAGAATGCACAATTGTAACAAGCGGTCTCACTTTAAATATATCTTATTTGGGGTTATCTTGTAATTCTGCTTTAAAACATCTTTTGATAAATAAACTCTCAATGTTATTGTAGCTCAATTTATAAATATTTTTTTACATTTGGTGTTTTGGGTACCTGGTTCAAGAATACTTCCTTACTCCGTGCTTATGAGTGGCCTGATGATTGGAGTCTTGAAAAGACTACCCTTGGTCAGTTTTTTCTGCCCATCTGCTCGAGGATACACCAGAGAGCAATGGTTACAGAATTCCTTGTAGGAATTTTTTAATGTAATAATTTTTTGAACATCTACTATACATGATGACTGAAAGGGTTTTTTGATGTGTGTTTTAAAAAAGCTTTGAGGTGCCTGGGTAGCTCAGTTGGTTAAGCATCCGACTCTTTTTTTTTTTTTTTAAGATTTTATTTATTTATTTGAGAGAAAGAGAGCACAAGCAGGGGGAGCGGCAGGCAGAGGGAGAGGGAGAAGCAGACTCCCTACTGAGCAGAGAGCCCAATGCAGGGCTCGATCCCAGGACCCTGGGATCGTGACCTGAGCCAAAGGCAGATGCTTACCCGACTAGCCACCCAGGCGCCCCAAGCAACCGACTCTTGATTTTGGCTCGGGTCATGATCTCAGGGTCCTGGGATCCAGCCCTGCGTGGGGTCTGCACTGAGCATGGAGTCTGCTTGGGATTCTCTCTCTCCCCTGCGCTCTCTCTCTCAATCTCTCAAATAAATGAAATCTTTAAAAAAATAAAAATAAAAGTTTTATATCATGAAAATTTTCAGCCATACACAAAAATACCATATATTATCCAGTTTCAACAATGATCAACATTTTACCTTTCTTGTTTCCTCTATCTTGCTCCCATTTTTCTCTTTTCTCTGGAGTATTTTAAGATGTATCTCAGACACCACATCGTTGTACCCATAAAAGCTTCTTTAAGTACTTGTAATTAAAAAATATATATAAGCACAATACTATTATCATACCTATTAAAATTAATTATAAGTCCTTAATATCTCATCTGTATTCAGCTTTCCCTAAATGTCTTAATTTCTTTTTTAATAATTAGGTTGTTTGAATCAGAATCGAAACTCAGTTTACACATTTCATTTGGTTGATATACCTGTTAAGTCTCTTTCTGGGTCATTGCTTTAAGAAATTTCTTATGTTCTCCATTTGGCCAATCCTATCTTTATGGTATCATTTAGTGTTCCTCTAGCCCTATCCCATATTTTCACATACTCCTACGGAAGCTTGATTGAATTCAGATTTCGTTCTTTTGGCAAGAATACCACATAGGCAGCATTGTATACTTCCCATTGTATCACATCAGGAGATTTCACTTTGTGTGATCAGAGTTTAGGTGCTGTCAGTTTGATCTGACATTTCACCTAACGGATTTAGCAGTCATTGATGGTCTTTGTTTCATTCCATGATTTCATTTGGGGTTGCAACATGGTAACATCCTACTTCTAGCATTCTATTTGCATTTATTGCCTAGAATTATTTTAAAGATTTTATTTATTTATTTGAGAGAGAGAGTGAGCAGGAGGGAGAGGGAGAGAGAATCTGAAGTAGACTCCACGCTGAGCTCAGAGCTGGACACAGGGCTCAGTCCCACAACCATGAGATCATGACCTGAGCTGAAACTAAGAGTCGGACACTTAACCGACTGAGCCTCTCAGGTGCCCCTAGAGTTATTTTATAAAGAAGAATGTTCTCCTACATATTATTCACCTTATGTTATGCTCCCCACCCCAGTTCAAAAGTTGAAATCTGAATCCCCAATGTGATGGTTTTTGGAGACGGTGCCTTTGGGAGGTCATTAGGTCAGGAGGGTGGAGACTTTGTGAATGTGATTAGTGCCCTTATAAGAAGAGACATGACAGAACTTGTGTCCTCTCTCTCTGCTCTCCACCATGTGAGGACACAGCAAGAAGATGGCAGTCTGTAAACCAGGAGGTGGGTCGTGGCCATAAAAAAGATCCACTAGCACCTTGATCTTGGACACCCCAGCCTCCAGAACCATATTTACTATTATTATTTTTTGCTATTTAAGCCAATTTATGGTCACATGTTTTAGCAGTCCAAACTGACTAAGACACTTTGAAATACAGTGTGTCCCAGAAAAACAGGATACATTTTTTATTTTTTCTTTCTTAGATTAGTTTTCAATTGCTATATAACAAATCGCCACAAATGTAGTAGTTTTAATAACATTCATTTATTATTTTACAGTTCTACAGGTCAAGGTTTCACAAGGACAAAGTCAACGTATTAGCTGGGCTGGAATCTTATTTGGAAGTTCTGGAGAATCTGCTTCCAAGTTCATTTGGGTTTTGGCAGAATCCAGTTCCTTGCCATTATAGGTCTGAGGTCCCTGTTTCTTTGCTAGTTGTCATCAGCGGCCACTATCTGCTTCTAGAGACCACCTGCATTCCTTCTCATGTGGCCTCCTCCATCTTCGAACCAGAAACGACCATGGAGTCCTCATGCTCTGAATCTCTCACTTCCTCTTCTCCCACTAGTTGGAGAAAACTCTCTGCCTTTTTTTAAAGATTTTATTTATTTAGAGAGAGAAAGAAAGAGAGCAGGAGCAGGGGGAGGGGCCAAGGGGGGGAGAGAGAGAATCTCAAGCAAACTCTTCACTGAGTGCAGAGCTGGACATGGGGCTCCATCTCACGACCCTGAGATCACGACCTGAGCTGAAATCAAGAGTTGGATGCTTAACTGACTGAGCCACCCAGGTTCTCTGCTTTTAAAGGGCTCACCTGACTAGGGCAAGCCCACTTAGATAAATCTCTGTGTATTAAGATTAACTAACTTGGGATTTAATTACTTCTGCAAATTCCTTTCACAGAAGTAGCTACCTTACTGTTTGCATAACCTAGAGATAGGAACTTTAGGGGGCCATCTTTATAGTTCTGCCTACTACAGCTCTATATCTCAGTTTTCAAAATAATAAGTTGATACCCTAGCAAAGTTGACTAATGAAGTTTGGTTTTTATTAGCATCTTTATGATGTATGGATTTTTATATATTTGATGTGTTTCAATCCATTACGTTCGCTATTTTTTTGATGCTCGGATTGACCCATCTTTGGCCTCTGGAAGTGACTTCAGGTTGGCTCCTGTGTCATTTTGATAAGACCTCAGTAGTCTTTGATAGCTTCCTTTGCTGTGGCCCAAGATGTTCCAGGCTAACCGTGTACATTTCCTCCCTCAGTACTGCAATACACTTTTTCAAGGAGCCCTGGCTCCTTTTAATGGAAGGTAGATTTGGAAATCACAATCTGGGCGCTAAGTCATCATAATTTCTACTTTTTTAGTGGATAGAACTAGAGAAATGTGTCTTTTTCTGAAAGAACGATTATATAGATATTTCCAGTTTAAGATTACGGGGTTTCCCCTTGATTTCATATTTGTATCTCTTTTCTCTGATGCTATACAATTTGATTTCTGATAACCATAACACAATTCCTTATTTGTTTTGTCCCATTTTATGCATACACATACATATAATAGTTTCAAAATAACCATATGGATATTACTATTAACAAGAAGACCACTGAATTTGGTTTTATATTTCCTTGCAGTTCATTTTGTCCTTAATCTATATCCACTAGGGATTACAGCCAAATTACAGAAAAAAAATTTTTTTGGCTGTTGTTATTTCCTTAACAGCTTGCTGAGATATAATTCACATAACATATGATTCATCCATTTTAGGTGCACTATTCAGATGATTATAATATATTCACAAAATTGTGCAGCAATCAGCACAGCCTAATTTTAGAACATTTTCATCACCCCCAAAAAGAAACCCCATACCCATTATCAGACCCTCCTCATCCCAGCGACTACACTACCAGCCCTAAGCAATTACATACCTACTTTCTGTCTCTCTATATTTGCCTATTGTGGACATTTCATATAAATGAAATAACAAAATATGTGGTCTTTTGTGAGTGGGTTCTCTACTGTAGCATAATGTTTTCCATGTTCATCCATATTGTAGAATATAAAAGTACTTCATTCCTTTTAATGACTAATATTCTATTCTATGGACATACCATGTTTTGTTTATCCATTCCTCAGTTGATGGACATTGGGGATGTTTCTACCTTTAATATTATTATTATTAATAATATTATTATTATGTTGCTATGAGCATTCATGTACAAGTTTTTGTGCAGACATGTTGTCATTTCTCTTGAGAGTATGATGTATGGAGTAGAATTGCTGGGCCCCTCCTTTTCTAGTCTGTGGATCAGTTGTGAAGGATTGGTATTAATTCTCCTTTAAAAGTTTGGTAGAATTCACCAGTGCAGCCATCTGGGCCTGGACTCTTCTTTGGAGTAATTTGTAAATTACTAATTCAATTTCTTTACTTTTGTACATCTATTCAGATTTTCTGTCTCTTCTCAAGTCAGATTTGGTAGTTTGTGTCTTTCTAGGAATTTGTCCAGTACTCCTAAGATTTCTACTTTGTTGGTATACAGTTGTTCATACTACTCCCTTATAATTGATTTTATTTCTGTAAGGTTGGTAGAGATGTCCCCTCTTTCATTTCTGGTTTTAGTAATTTGAATCATCTCTTATTTTTCTTAGTCAGTCTAGTTAAATGTTGACCAATTTTGTTGATCTTTATAAAGAACCAACGTTTGGTTTCACTGATTTTTCTCTGGTGTTTTTCTATTCTCTATTTCATTTATTTCTACTCAAATCTTTCCTCTTTCCATCCTTTTGCTTGTTTTGGTTTAGTTTGGTCTTTTTTTAGTGCCTTATGGTGGAAGGTTAAGTTATTGAACTGAAATCGTTCTTCTTTTCTAATGTGGGTATTGACAGCTCTAAATTTCTTTCTAAGCACTGCTTTAGCTGCATCCGGTAACTTTTGGTACATTGTGGTTTTGTTTTCATTTATCTCAGTATTTTCTAATTTCTTTTTTGATTTCCTCTTTGACTCATTGGTTATTTAGGAGTGTGTTGTTTAACTTCTACTTATTTGTGACTTTTCCAATTTTCTTCTGCTATTAATTTTCATTTTTTAAATTTCTTAAAGTTTTTTTTCTAATTTTTCAATAAGCTCTACACTCAATGTGGGGCTCGAACCCATGACCCTGAGATCAAGAGTCACACGTTCTGCTGGCTGAGCCAGCCAGGCACCCCTCTTCTGCTATTGATTTTTAATTTCCTTTTGTTGTGGTTAGAGAACATGCTTTGTGTGATTTCACTCTTTTTAAGTGTTGAGACTTGTATTATGACCTAACATATGATCTACCTTATAAAATATTCCATGTGCACTTGAGAAGAATATGAATTTTACTGTTAATGGATGGACACAATGGGGGTGAGGTATATGGAAATAAGACAAGTTAAGCTGTCACAAACTCACTGTACTTACTGAGGTTCAGTAGTTTATCTTGAATGAATGCTCTTTAGATTGTTGTAAGCCTTTGGTTCATTTCCTGAGTTCTGAGAAAACTTCATTTTGACAATTACTGCTTTTGTTTTAACTGCTTTCCTGGAAGTGAGGTTTACGGAGCTCCTCACTCTGCCATTCCAGAAGTCCACCTCCAAACATTGTTTTAAAGACACTTGGAATAATTCTCTATGATTATGGCAGAAACTTGAGGTGCATCAGGTTCATTCATTTCATTTGATTTTATACTTAAGGAGTGCCTTTTTTTCTTCTTGATTTGATTTTTTAAAATTATGTAAATCATTTGCATGTTTCCAAAGTCAAATCTATGAAACAAGACATATACAGAAAGATCCAGCTTTCATCATTACCTCTTCCTCCCCTATGGGTTACCACTTTGATATATGCTTCATTGTTTGCTTCTGAGAATAAAACCATGTAGCTACATATGAATATTCTTTCCTTTCCATCTCTCCTTTCTTTTTTTTTTTTTAATAATATATCCTGGAGATCACTCCATAGTGGAATACAGAGCTTGCCTTCACTTACAAGGGTTTTGGAAAATTGCAAGAAAAAAATTATTTAAGCTTAACAAAATCACATTTTGGGTAAATAATATATAAACAACATTTTACCAAATACTTCAAATTTATCAGCTAATTACAGGTATCATTTCTTGTTAGACTGCTAGATCTTCAATCTCTCTCTGGCTGTGTGAGGTTAGTTCAGGGAGTTGAGTCTTTTGTTTTAGAGTCTTCATATCTTGTTCTCTCGTGACCACTTCTTTTTTCTCCATGTAGGTCACCAATAGCTTACAGACTCCCTCAGTAATTTCTCCATGTCACAGTGTTGAATGCAAGATGGATGAGAGTTAAGATATCTAAAGAAGGCTAAGACAACATATGGTGAGAAACAGATCAATACAAAGAGAATTGGTTAGTTTTCCACCATTACACTAAGGTTTACTTGGGATGTAGTGGAGGACACTTTTATTTTAAAGTAATAAGTTGACAACTGTGCTTTAATATGGAAGCAGGAATAAGTTAGAAAAAATAGAAATAATCATCCTGCTAAAACCTAGCTATTAAATGTCACCAGATTTAGCAAATCAAAGTATGGGCCACCCAGTTAAATTTGAATTTCAGATAAGTAATGAATAAATTTTTTTCAGTATAAGTATGTCCCAACTATTACGCCAAAAAATTATTCATTGTCTATCTGAAATTCAAATTTAACTAGGCATCCTATATTTCATTTGGCAATCCTATTTGGAACCCAAATCAAGTAAGTAATATGGGCTTGTCTTGGTGTTCAGTGTCTGGAATGAAGAAGTAGGCTGGGGCTGATGTGGAATAATCTTCTCAAAGCTCTTAGTGACGATGGAGTTTTGTCCTGGAAGAAAACTGGCTTAGACTTCTTTCTGGCTCATCTCTTGCTTTTTCATTATAGACACCCCCACCCTCCATTCACATCAAAATATCTACAATCCCATACATTGACTACACAGCTATTATATTGCATATACTACTCCTTATACTCTTCCTACCTTCTTCCCTCATTCTCCATTTGACTAATTCCTACCGGTTCTTAAAACAAGAGTTTCTGACTCCAATGCAATGAGCGAAGGCCAAATAGAAGTAATATACTCACTTCCATTTTCTTAAAAAAGGTGACTGTCTTGGTCTTTCAGTTTTCTCCTTTATATAAAGACACAGGTTCAAAGAGACAGTTTCCTACTACAAAAAAAAAAAAAAAAAAAAAAATTGGAGTGTGATGATAAATGTCAATTATATCTCAATTTTTTTAAAAAGTGGCAACTGATTCTCATTCCCAATGTCAGGGCAGCCAGAGGTAATAGTGGGGGATCATTATTAGCTAGCTGGCTTAAAGCCCTTCTGAAAAAAGGATAGCTACAACTCACTTATACCAATTGTTGCCACATGGAAACTCATGCCTAATATTGTCAGATCATTTGGTTCTTCTTCTTTTTTTTTAATGTTTTGCCTTATTTGAAATTTTTAAAGATTTTATTTATTTATTTGACAGAGCAAAACACAGCAAGAGAAGGAACACAAGCAGGGGGAGGGGGAGAGGGAGAAGCAGGCTTCCCCCCAAGCAGTGAGCCTGATGTGGGGCTTGATCCCAGGACCCTGGGATCATGACCTGAGCCAAAGGCAGACACTTAACGACTGAGCCACCCAGGCGCCCCAGATCATTTGTTTTTTCAAGAAAAAACAAAAAACACGATTTTTCTCTGTGTGTGAAATCTTCCAATTTACGAATGTTAGTTCTCTCCTTCTTTTTTAAAATCTAAAAATCCAAATCCAAATAAAACTCACTCTCAGGCTGGATTGAGCCATAGGGCCACCAGCTCAAGATCTTATATTAAATGTTCAAATCCAACACCATTTTTCAGAGAGGTCTGTATTAATTGCATTTCTATGGACTGCACTAACATCTTGTGCTTCACTGTCTGGGCACTGTAGGGCACTTGTCTGCTTTCTTGCTGTTCTCCCTGGAAACAGAAATTTTGTATTTTATTTTCTTAACATCAGCAACTAGCAGATGTCTGAGACGTAGTAGACATCTAGATAAGTGAATGAATGAATGAGTGAATGCGTATAGGTCACCCCTTTTTCTTAGCCAGAACATGGAATTTTCAAGAGCAGATGAACACTAATAGTCTTTTCCCATCCCAGAATAAGGCAAAAATGGTAAAATAATTACTTTGGACATGAAATTAGAAGTATTTTGCCATTTAAGGCTGGTAAACTGTGGAAATTTAGTAGTTTGATTGCCTCTTGGAAACCACATGTGAAGCAAACAATCAGGCTTCTAGAATTTGGCACTGTTTTATAGTTCTACTTGCAGTGGTTTTAAAATAATGTGACTTATATTCAGTACAAGTGCATTATTGTTAATATTTTATCAGAGAGTTATTGTTTTCCCTTTGAATATGTCTCATTACAGGCGCTGCTGCATTATTAAGTATAAATGTATTACAACCAAGGACTAATTTTCCTACCCCTGTGGTATGTACTTCTGATTCTATAATAGAAGTCAATGGGTAAATCAGATTCATTTAATCCGAATTTACTTTACAGCACATTTTTTTTAGAATGCACGTGTTCTTTCCTTTGAGGGATACCTGCATATTCACATACTATACATCATGTTCTGCAGCAGAATAAAGCAAGAAAATGGAGCCAAGTTCATTGTCAACACAATGGAGCAGCTGCATGGTGACTGCAGACATCACTGGATACATCACCTGGGGACTACCAGCCATTGGTACCATCAAGAATAAATCTTCCAAATTTTTGCAAGGAAACAATAGCACATCCCATAAACATGCTGCTATCTACATGCCTCTTTCTAGAAGGCAAATGTTTGAAGCCAAATATCATGACTCAACTCTGTTAAAAAGTAGTTACGTTTCAACTCTTCCTGCAGAAACACTACCCAAGGACTGAAGGGCTTTTTGTGTATTTAGGAATGATTTTATGAATTTATAAGCAATCATAGTTTTAAAACTCTGAAGCATTAAGTTAAACATGCCTTGGGCCAATGAGAAGCACACGCACAGCCAACCTCTGCCACGTTGCTTAGCTGAAACCTAGTTGCTCAGGGAAGCTTTCAGTGGATTAGAGTACGTGTTAGGAAAAATTTACCCTAGGTCTGGGATTCACCTTTGCCTTTTATGATGTTTGAAATCATTGTATTTCCTGGAGGAGAAATTCTAGAGGAGAATTTAAAATATAATTCATTGTTGAGGTGAGCAGCACAACAAAGTAGAGTCTTGTAGGTGCATGGCATTGGTCTTGAAGCAGGACCAGATTCCAGAAGGCTTCTGTGTGGGCCCCAGCCCGTGCTCTCTCACTGCACTCCATGTGCCAGCCTCTATCTCTGGCACCTATACCACGCCTCTTGGAAATTAACCCTTGCCTGATATTCAGAAAAGAGCAAACTTCAAGAGCTTGGGAATGAGAATATATCCAAGAGGAGCTTTGCAAATAGATTTTTAAATGCAGTACAATTTTTTCTCCTCCCCCGCAGCTGGACCTAGGAAATTCCAAGAATAGGAAAATAAAGGAAATCAGTTTTCTATTTTTGTTGTTGTGGTGGTGGCTTTTAACTGTTCTGTCATAAATTGGTTCTTCACAGGGGAAGTATGGTTAGATTAAATTAGTTTTCCGCAAATTGTGGTTTGAGGTCTTCAGACAACTGGCATAGGCACCAGGTGGGAGCTTGATACAACTGCAAATTCCTGTGTCCTGGCCTACAGAGTGAGTCTGTGGTTCCTACCGATCTGCCGACTCAACCTGCTTCTTAGGTACATCAGATTTTGAGATCCTCTGGGCTAGGTGAATATGAGGGCCCCTTCCTCCTACAAAATTCTGTGAGGCTTGAAGGGTCTTGCCAAAGTTAAGCTTGTTGATAATGGGAATTTCTACTCCTCCTTTGCATTAGATTTATTAAACCTGAAACGGGCTTCTCCAAATAGGATTTAGTTAACAGATGAAGTGTGGTATCATCTGGTCACCCTTGGGTTATGTGAACAAATAGCACTTGATTATTTACTCAGGGAATTTGATTTAAAATAAATCGATCAGGGCGTCTGGGTGGCTCAGTCGTTAAGCATCTGCCTTCGGTTCAGGTCATGATCTCAGGGTCCTGGGATCGAGCCCCGCATCGGGCTCCCTGCTCTGCGGGAAGCCTGCTTCTCCCTCTCCCACTCCCCCCGCTTGTGTTCCCTCTCTCGCTGTGTCTCTCTCTGTCAAACAAATAAATAAAATCTTAAAAAAAAATAAAGTAAAATAAATCGATCAAGTAACTTGAGTCTTATTGATTCTCATGATGTCTGAGAGGCTGATTAATCTATGTTTTTCATGTACCTTCTGTTTAACTTCAACAAATCCAAATTGGTTCAGGTTAGTTCCTCTCGGGATAGAGTTTACTTGTCTTCAAAACCTATAAGAAGTTGAAGAAAAGTTTCCAGAGAGCCATGTAAGGCCTTAAAACTCCAGCGAGGAAGTTGACATCAAAAAGGAAGAGAGGAGTTCTTGCATCAGCAAATCCTTCCTTCTATATGATTGTCAGATTTGAGCAAATCTCGCTTCCAGCTGGGAAGGTTGTGGAGCAACTGGAACTCTCATATGCTGTTGATGGGAGTGAGAAATGGTGCACCCACTTTTGAAAAAGATTTGGCAGTCCTTTAAAGTTAAAGATGCACCTTTCCTGTGACCTAGCGATTGCATTCCTAGATATTTATCCAAGAAAAATGAAAGCGCACATTCATACAAAGACTTATGCTGGAATATTCTTAGCACCTGTATTCATAATAGGCAAAAACTGGAAACAGCCTAGCTGTCCATCAACAGAATGGCCAAATAAATTGTGGTGTATTCATACAATGGAAAATATCTGCTACTGATATACTTGAGACCTAGATGAATTTCAAAACATTATGCTGAATGAAAGAGGCCTTATGCAAATGATTACATACTGTATCATCCCATGTACATGTTCCTGGGTCTGTTTATTTGCTCTTTGTGTAGACATGGTTTCAGGCTGCTCCACAGAAGAGACTCTGGCAGAGGGCCTGGGCTGGAAACAGCACCCAATTACAATAATAACCACCATTACTGAATGCTTAAGGGCCTGGCACTAATCTGAAATTGGAGTATTACTCCTATTTTATGGATGAGAAAACTGGGTTGCAGTCAGAACATATGACTTGCCCAAAGCTTTATAGAAAATAGGCACTCTAGCTAGGTCATTTCTATCCCAAGACTGTCTTTTTTCCAAAGCAACACTTAGGGGTGCTTTTGTCAAGAAGAGGGTGTTGGTAATGCAGGAAGAGAAATGAAATCAGTCTTGGTTCTCTGCCTGAGGTGGCAAGGGAGGCTTGGGGGGGGAGGGTACCACAGAAGATCCACTATTGTCTGATAGATATTTCTTTCAAGGGTAGAAGCTACCTTCACCCTACTTCACAATCTATTGAGCAATTGCTAATTTGTTCCTCACAAAAACCTAGAAGTAGATAAAAAAGTTGTCCTGGATAAATAAATTACAAGACTCAAGTCTTGTAACGGGATTTTGAACTGGTGCACGGGACCCGTGGTGAACTTTCTGGTAGACTATGTTATTATGTGGGACAAAGGTGTGAAATGTTTTACGTGGTTTTTTTTGTTTGTTTTTTGTTTTTTTAATGCTTCGTGGCTTCAGAAGTTACTAAAGAAAGGGACATGTTTTCTAGTCTTTCTTGGGAACATCAGGGAGTAAGAACGGAGGTGTGTTGAGGTGGTGGTGGTGGGGTGGGGAGATGTTTAGATTCTGTCCATTCTGTTTTTTTGGCAGCATGAATGCATTTCTGTGATGGCTTATACTGGTAACTCCCAAGCCAGCACTTCAGATTCCTTGACAACCCTAGGTATTTACCCAAGATGAATGAACACCTTCTGAAGCCATAATAGATGAATCTTTGACATAGGAACTCACCTGGTGGAGGCGTGTCACAGATCTTTTGAGAAGCTTCTCCCTGTAGAAATGAACCCACATGCAAAATTCTCCATGCAATCTAAAAAGGTTGACAGGCTTACCAAAACCAACCCAGGGGGTCCCTGTTAAGGACCCCTGCATTGGATAGTAGCCTGGGAATTTACCCAGAGTACCTTGGGATGGGAGTGGAGCTCTAGCTGAGTGGTCCTAAGCGTCCGGCCAGGATAGACCCGCTGGTGTAAAGAGCCCTGGATTGGGAGGAGCAATCTCAGCATTGTCACTTTACCAGCTATATGGCCTCAGACACATCCTTCCTGAGCCTTGGGGTGCCTGGGTGTCTCAGTCGGTTAAACATCTGCCTTCGGCTTAGATCATGATCCTGGGGTCCTGGGATCGAGCCCCACGCCGGGCTCTCTGCTCAGCGGGAGCCTGCTTTTCCCTCTCCCTGCCCTGCCGCTCCCCCTGCTGTGCCCTCTGTCAAATAAATAAATAAAATAAAAAACAAACAAACAAACAAACAAAAACCCCTTCAAATCCTTTCTTAGCCTTAATTTCCTCATCTAGAAGATGAGGGCAATAATGTCTGCCCTGATCCACCTTGCTGAGAAGAATATCCATGCGAGACAGTCTCATTCTTTGTAAATTTTCAATCATTTGACAACCATTGAATGTGTCAGATGCAGGCCTAAGTGCTAGGTTTGCAGAGATCAGTCAACCATTAAGAATTGCCTGCCATGGGGGGTGCTTGGGTGGAGCAGTCTGTTAAGCGGCTGACTTCTGATATCAGCTCAGGTCATGATCTCAGGGCCATGAGATCGAGCCCTGCGTGGGGCGCACCCAGCACGGAGTCGGCTTGAGATTCTCTCTCTCTCTCTCCCTCTGCTCCTCCCCCTGCTCTCTCTCTCTGAAATAAATAAATAAATAAATAAATAAATAAATAAATAAAATCTTTAAAAAAAAAATGTCCTGCCATGGTGGGGCAGGGAATCAGGTGACAATGAATAAATGAATAGAACAAAGTGAACAGAACAAACAGAACATAATGTCAAAGTGTTCATTATTTTCACAGCTCTCATCACTGAGCGTAGCAGTGGGAAAGAACGTGGTGGGGAGATAGAAAACTACTTAGAATAGTCTTCTATTCTCCTCGTAAGAGGAGCCATTTGAGTCACTAAGTCATTAAGAAAACAGAAGTGGCAAGTGGAGATGCCGAGGAAGAGGCAGATTGGAGATATACTTTATTTTATTAAAATATGTCTCTAAAATGTGTTTTTGGCTAGGTCGTACCTCGACAGGATTTAAAAACAAAAGGTACAAACAGAAATAGAGTAAACGTTTCCCTTCTACCCAGCCACCTAGTTCTCCTCCCCAGAAGCAGCCATTGTATCAGCTTCTTATGTATTCTTCTAGAGATTTTTTTCATATGCAAGCAAATACATTTCCACAAATGATAACTCATTGTATATAATGCTCTGCACCTTGCTTTTTTTCTTTACAGTATATCTTAGAAATCACTCCCAGTTAGCATTTAAACAGATACCACATTCATTTTGGTGACTGCATATATTTCCATGGGATGCATGCACCATAATTGATTTAACCTCTTCCCTAGTGATGGACATTTATTTTGTTTCCAGACTTCTGCTGTTACAGACAATGCTGCATCTGCCAGCCTGGTGTGAGTGTACCTGGAGGATAAATTCCTGGAAGTGCATTTGTAATTTTGACAGGCACTGTCATTTGCCCCTCCGAGACGTCCTGCCAATTTCTAGCCCCAACTAGCAAAGTTTGAGAGAGCCTTGCCCCCACATCTTTGCCAATTATTGGATGATCAAATTTTTGGAGCTTGGGAATCTGGTAAGTGAAGAGTTTCTGGGGGTAGTTTAATTATTTATTTATCTTATTATGAGCAAGTTTGAGCATCTTTCCCCACATTTAAGAGGCATTTGTATTTCATTCTCTGTGTACTGCCTACTCATAGCCTCCACCAGTTTTTCTTTTTAGGTGGACAGTATTTTTATTTTTGATTTTATACATGTCATTTGAATCGCAATCACTTCTCCCGGTTTGTTTGTCTTCTGATTCTGCTCATGGTGCTCTTTGCCATTCAGAAATATTTAATTTTTTGTCATTGATACCAATAGTTTCTTTTATGGTTCTAAGTTTTAGGTCAACTTAGGCTATTCGGTCCCTTCTAGTGGAACCACCCCATGCTCACCAGTAGTTGCCATATAATTTGTTGAATAATTCAGCATTTCCACACTGCTCCAACATGCTACTTCTAACATCTATTACACATACACTTCTAACATATTACATTTCTGTGGGTAATTGTCTCATTTCTGGACCTTCTGTTGAAGTGATCCGTCTATTCATGCATCATTATCACACGGTCTTAATTGTCAGAGCTTCATGATAAATTTTAATATTTTGTAAATCTAGTTCCTTTTTATCTGTCTTCTTGGGAAAACAGTGATTGTCTACTCTTGATTATTATTTTTTGCCCATGTGGACTCTAGAAACTGTCTATTTCCAGGAGAAATCTTGTTGATATTTTTTAATTGGGCTCACATTAAAATGATAGATTCATTGAGGGAAAATGAACCATTTCTAAGACACCAATGCTTCTTATCCAAAAATATGCCATTCCTTTCCACTTTAAAAAGTTTTTCTTGTGTCCCTTGGGAACATTTAAGTGTTCTTCGTATAAATCAGGCAAATACTTTAAGTATATTCTCAGATATTTTATCTTTTCAGTGGCTTTTGTAAATGGGGGTCTTTTCTTTCAATACCTCTTCTGTTTGTATATATGAAGCCTATATATTACTTTTGTATATATATTTCTATTTAATTTTGTATCTATAAATTTTATTGAATTATCTTATTTTTTATAGTGACTTTTCAGTTGATTCTTTAGTTTTTTTAGGTCTACAATTGTATCAAATGTAAATAATGATAATTTTACCTTCTCATTTCCAACTTTATACCTTTAACTTATTTCTTTTGCCTAATTACATTAGCTAGTATCTCCAGATCAAAGTTAAATAAAAGTAATGATAGTGAACTCTGTTATCTTATTCCCGTCTCAAATGAGAATGCTTTCACTGTGTTCCCATTAAGCATATGCTGACTTTAGAATATATATATATAATATTGACAGGAGGAGCTTGGGAAGATGACAGAGTAGGAGGACCCTAAGCTTACCCCATCTCACGTTTACAACTAGATCTCCCTCAGCCTTGTAAAGGAACTGGAGAGTAATTAGAATTCTGGCAGAACAAACTCCACAACTAAAAGAAGCTGCATCTGAGAGGTTAGGAAGGGCAGGAATGGTGGTTGGGAGCTGCCCCAGGAGGGAGGAAGCTGCAAGGCATGGTTAGGGCAAAGAAATGGTTCCTCACACTGGGGAGCCCACACCGGAAGACGATTCCCCATAACATCTGCTTTGAAAATTAGAAGGGCTGAATTCCCTGAGATTGTACAACCAGCGGGACTTGGAGCCTGGAGATTTAAAAGTCAGCTGACTCAGCTTTGGACAGGCCGGAGGGCGAGTGAGAGCTGGGTCCCTGCCCTTAAAGAGACAACAACCCACGGAGAGGCAACATAAAAGTGACAGTTTGTATAACGCCGGGGGCCAATGGTAGGAAAATCTGTTTATACTGGTCTTGGAGCGTATTGGGGGACTTCTCTGGGAACACAGGAGCTGGCAGGCGCCATTTTCCTCCCCCACCCCCGAGCATAAGCACCGAGCCACCTGCAAGAGGCAGCTCTGCACAGACACTCGGTACCTAACGTGCTAGCAATGCACCCTGCCCACGCATTCTCCTGAAGACTTACCCACTACAAGCCTGCTGGCCTTAGGCCTGGGCTCAGCACAAATTTTGTTAATGCCTCATACATGTGCTGTGCACACTGATGCTCCATTGAGCGGCTCCATTTCAATAGATGCAGAAAAAGCATTTGACAAAGTACAACATCCATTCATGATAAAAACCCTCAACAAAGTAAGAGTAGAGGGAACATAATTCAACATATTAAAGGCCATAGATGAAAAACCCACAGGTGACATCATACTCAATGGTGAAAAACTGAGAGCATTTCCCCTAAGGCCAGGAACAAGACAGGAATGGCCACTCTTACCACTGTTATTTAGCATAGTACTGGAAGTCCTAGCCACAGCAATTAGACAAGAGGAAGAAATCAAAGGCATCCAAATCGGTAAGGAAGAAGTAAGACTTTCACTATCTGTAGATGACATGATACTACAGATAGAGAATCCTAAAGACTCCACCAAGAAACTAGTAGAACTGATAAATGAATTTAGTAAAGTTGCAGGATACTAAATCAATGTACAGAAATCCATGGCATTGTTATATACTAATAATGAAGCAACAGAAAAAGAAATTAAGAAAGGGGTCTTATTTGCAATCACACCAAGGATAATAAAATACCTAGGGATAAACTTAACCAAGGAGGTGAAAGACCTGTTTCTGAAAACTATAAAACACTGATGAAAGATATTGAAGATGACACAAACAAGTGGAAGGATATTCCATGCTCATGGATTGGAAGAACAAATATTGTTAAAATGTTTATACTACCCAAAGCAATCTACACATTTAATGCAATCCCTATCAAAATACCAACAGCATCATCCCAGAGTCCTGGGATCAAGTCCTGCACTGGGCTCCTTGCTCAGCAGGGAGCCTGCTTCTCCCTCTCCCTCTGCTTGCCGCTCCCCCTGCTTATGCTCTCTCTCACTCTCTCTCTCTCTCTGACAAATGAATAAATAAAATCTTAAAAAAAAAACACAATGAGATATTATCTCACACCTGCCAGAATGCCTAAAATCAATAGCACAAGACACAAGTGTTGGCAAGGATGTGGAGAAAAAGGAACCCTCTTATGCTGTTGATATGAATGCAAACTGGTGCACCCACTGTGGGAAACAACATGGAGGTTCCTCAAAAAGTTAAATATAGAACTACCCATGGAGCACCTGGGTGGGTCAGTCGGTTAAGCATCGGACTCTTGATTTTGGCTCAGTTTGTGATCTCAGGGTTGTAATCTCAAGGTCATGGGATCAAGCCCTGCATTGGGCTCCATGCTCGGTGGGGAGTCTGCTCGGGATTCTCTCCCTCTGCCCCTCACCTGGCTTGTGTTCACTGTCTCTCTCTAAAAAAAATAAATTAATCTTAAAAAAAACCAGAACTACCCTATGATTTAGTAATCATACTGCTGTAATCCAAAAACACTAATTCATGCACCCTTATATTTATAGCAGCATTATTTACAATCCCAAATTATGGAAGCAGTGCAAGCTTCCATTGATTGATATATGAATAAAGAAGATGTGGGGTGTGTATATATATATATGCACAATAGAATATTATTCAGCCATAAAAAAAAGAATGAAATCTTGCCATTTGTAACAACATGGATGGATCTAGAGAATATAATGCTAAGCGAAATAAGCCAGTCAGAGAAAGACAAATACCATATGATTTCACTCATATGTGGAATTTAAAAAACAAAACAAACAAAGAAAAAAAGAGACACGAAAGAAACAGATGGTTACCAGAGGGAAGATGGGTGGGGGGGGATGGGTGATGGGGATTAAGAGCACACTTACCATGATGAGCACTGAGTAATGTATAGAATTGTTGAATCACTATATTGTACACCTGAAACTAACATAACACTGTATGTTAACTATACTGGAATTAAAATTAAAACCTTAATAAAAATATGTATATTAAAAAATATATATAGTGGTAAAATATACATAACATAAAATTTACCATTTTCATCTTTTTTTAAAGATTTTTATTTATTTATTTGACAGGAGGAGGGGCAAGGGGAGAGGGAGAGAGAGAATTTCAAAGACTCCCCACAGAGCACACAGCCTGATGTGGGGCTCCAGCTCACAACCCTGAGATCATGACCTGAGCCAAAGCCAAGAGTCAGATGTTCAACTGACTGAGCCACCCAGGCACGCCCCATTTTCACCATGTTTAAGTATGCAGCGCCATGGCATTATGGACATTCATATTTCTGTGCAGCCATCACCACTATCCATTTCTAGAACCTTTTTATCATTGGGCATAATGTTTTTATCATGCTGTTTTATCCTAACTTTCTATTTTATTTTATTTATTTATTTTTAAAGATTTTATTTATTTATTTGACAGAGAGACAGCGAGAGAAGGAACACAAGCAGGGGGAGTGGGAGAGGGAGAAGCAGGCTTCCCACTGAGCAGGGAGCCCGATGCGGGGCTCGATCCCAGGACCCTGGGATCATGACCTGAGCCGAAGGCAGACGCTTAATGACTGAGCCACCCAGGCACCCCTAACTTTCTATTTTAAAAAGGGATTTTAAAAACAAGACTAAATGTTAAATTTTATTAAATGCCCTTTAGCATTTATGAAGAAAATTATATAATTGTACTTGTTTGACCTCTTTTTTACTTTATTTATTTATTTATTTGAGAGAGAGAAAGAGAGGAGGGGCAGAGGAAGAGGGAGAGAAAGAATCTCAAGTAGACTCCCCAGTGGGTGTGGAGCCTGGCACAGGCTCAATTTCACGACCCTGAGATCATGACTTGAGCTGAAACCAAGAATTGGACCCTTAACCAGCTGAGCCACCCAGGCTACCCTACTTATTTGTCCTCTTAATATAATGAATTGTTTTAGTAAATTTCCTAATTTTGAATGATCCTCAAATACCTGGAATTAACTGATCCTGCTCTGGGTGTTCTATTCTTTTAATGTGTTTTTTTCTTTTAATTAGGATTTAAAAAAAAAAACTAGCTTCAGTCAGTTTGACCTATAATTTTCCCCCTTTGCCCATCAGGTGCTTTTATGTGGTGGAAATGACAGAGCTTTCTGGTGGACTGGATGTGGGGATGGAGGATAAAGAAGGAATTGGATGAAACCCAGCTTTACGACCAGTTGCGGGGGGCGGTGTGTGGGTACCTTTCATTGAACTAGGGAACCTTAGGCATGGGAGGCTCAGACTCGGTTCAAATCAACAGTGAGACTCCAAGGGAGTATGGGGGAGTGGGTTATCAGGATCACCTTGTGCCTTTCAAAACGGGCAGGCTCAAGTTAAAATAGGTTGTAAACCTCCAGTTCAAGAGAGCAGACTGCTTATTTCCTATATATTCCTATATATATTTCCTATCCCTCCTGAGACCCCATTAAAATGAAAATAAAAGAATATATATATATATATATATGCCCATAACAACCATGAGCAGCCAGTAGTATATGGGAGGGGTGGGGGAATATCTGTTCCTGGGGGATTCCAGTAAGTTTCGGGGAGAGGAAAGCCAAGTTGAAGGCTGATGACTGAGGGCCTGCTGGCCTAGACCATGCACAGTGCAGGCTAGAGCCAAGGCTGGAGCATATCTGGAGAGCTGGGGAGACACAAGGGTCAGAGTGGAAGGTGGAAGTGAAAACAGGGGAACTACCAGATCGTTGCTAAGGAAGGTCTTGTTTCCCCATCCTCCCCTCATCCCTGCACGCAGGATGTCCAGCAGACAGTTCTCTAGTATCTAGGCAAAAGCAACAACAAAAATAACAGCAATAAGTATAATTTAATAAAACATTAAAAATTGGAAGGTCGTTCTCTAAGTGTGTATTTAATAAATGGTCTGGGTTGGCAGGGAGCAGGGCAGTTGGGGGCAGGAGGAACATGAGCTCCCAAGTGCAAAGATGATGACTTCTAGCACGTAGGGGTCCCCTGGACAATAGCGTATTCACTGTAAGTGGGTGAAATGCAGCCAGTCAACAAGACTTAACCAAGAACACAGAGCTCTTTTTTTTTTTTTTTTTAAGATTTTATTTATTTATTTGACAGAGAGAGAGATAGCGAGAGCAGGAACACAAGCAGGGGGAGTGGGAGAGGGAGAAGCAGGCTTCCCGCCGAGCAGGGAGCCCGATGTGGGACTCGATCCCAGGATCCTGGGATCATGACCTGAGCCGAAGGCAGACGCTTAACGACTGAGCCACCCAGGCGCCCAAGAACACAGAGCTCTTAATCCATTTTTCTAGTGCTTCACTCTTACATATGATTACAAAATGACCAGACATTTGAAAAGTGCTTGCAACATGCAAAGGAAAGAGATACCAAAAAAAAAAAAAAAAAAAAAAAAATCAATGCAGGAACTAAAAATATGTTCTAACCATATTAGGAGAGGAAGAGGTGATAGTAGTGGGTTGTGTGTGTGTGTGTGTGTGTGTGTGTGAGAGAGAGAGAGAGAGAGACAGTGTGAGCTAATTCTCAACTGTCATGCTGGTAAGTGAACAGATAATATTTTAAAATGATAAAAAAAGAAATCACAGTATAAACAGATTATTTAGAGAGATAGAGATAAACTTCCAAAGATAATCAAAGAGTCAAATGAGGAATAGATAATAGTAGAGCACCAGGCGAAGGGTGAAAGAAGCCATTCTAGGCATTTGATGTTTTAACTATTCACCTTAAAAATAAAACTGTTTAGTTATTTTACCAGCAAAAAATGGGTTTCTTCAGGAATAGCAGAAAATTGCAATTAGGGATGTGCAAACTATGGCAAAGCCATTGGCAAGTTGGCAGAACAAAGGAGAGAAAACCTCTTTTATAGAGGGGGCAGTTGGGAGGGACCCTTATAAACAAAAAGTCCACTGAAGGAAACTGGGAATGTGAAGGGTAGTGGTTTTTCATTGCCTGAATTGTGGCAGTCTCTCATTGGCTGAGCTGTTGCTTGGCAAGGAGAAGTTCTTCTTCTTCTTCTTTTTTTTTTTTTTTTTTAAAGATTTTATTTATTTGACAGAGAGAGAGATAGCGAGAGCAGGAACACAAGCAGGGGGAGTGGAAGAGGGAGAAGCAGGCTTCCTGCCGAGCAGGGAGCCCGATGTGGGACTCGATCCCAGGACCCGGGGTTCATGACCTGAGCTGAAGGTAGACGCTTAACAACTGAGCCACCCAGGCGCCCAAGGAGAAGTTCTTCTTTCCTGCTGCCGGGGTGGTAAAGTATAGGCTTCTTCCTGCTGGGAATGCAAGGTACTCTCTTCATGTTAGGGTCTGCAATTGACCACAAGTGGTAGGGCATGGGACCTCCTTCTTCTGGTCTCTAAACTCCATTTTGGTGAGGTTTACTTTTATCAATTTTTACATAACCGTGTGCAAATTTTACTTCAATAAAAGACATAAAAAGTATTTTATTTATTTATTTTTTTTTTAAGATTTTATTTATTCACTTGAGACAGAGATACAGAGAGAGAGAGCATGAGCAGGGAGAGAGGCAGAGGGAGAGGGAGAAGCAGACTCCCTGCTGAGCCAGAAGCCCGATGCAGGGCTCGATCCCAGGACCCCGGGATCATGACCTGAGCCGAAGGCAGATGCTTAACCATCTGAGCCACCCAGGCACCCCCCCTTTTTTTTTAAGTTTTTTTTTTTAAGATTTTAGACATAAAAAGTATTTTAAAAAAACTAAAGCAGAAAACAAAACATGCATAGCCAGGCTGTACATAGAATGTGTGTGAATGGAGGGGAGGGGGAACACCTAGCATATATATGCAGAAAAGGCTCCCCAGATGATTCTGAGCTGAGTCTTCCCTCTGCCGTTGCTACCATAGCACTGTAGTCACATAGCTCCTGAGAGATACTGGTCTCTTCCCTGTGCTCATTGTGAAACAGACTCCTAATAGATAGTAAACTCCCTGAAGTCAAGTTGGCATCAACTACCATGGCCTCCCAGCATAAAAGTATAAATAGTGGGAGGGCATCAACTTAGGTTTGATAAGACCTCATCAGTAGAAAACTAACAGACATTGGTCTGTAAGCTCCTGGCTAAATTTATAAAAATCATCAAGTGATCCTGGAGTGGGATAGAGGAAGAAGTGGGGGGGGGACCCCCACACAAATAAAAATCTTTTAACTGTCCCAAATACTAAGTTACAGTTGCAAAGAGCTGGGACCAAAACAGGAAGGAAAGAGCTCTTTCTGGAATTGTACTTGCTGTTCCTAACACCCAAAATGCTCTTCCAACAAGATTTTGGCCTGGCTTGTAATTTGGGTCTCAGTTTAAATGTCATTTCATTCATTCCTTCATCCAGCATACGGGCTAGGGAGCAGCTCAGTGTGAGGAGCTGGGTGGCTCCAGCTGGCTGAAGAACGTAGGGGACACCACAAATCCCCTACTCTCAGGGACCGATGTGGGAAGACAGAAAATAAGCAAATAAGTCAGATCGATTATCCCAGGTCGGGTTCCCTGGGAAGCCGACTGAGACGTGTCAAAGACAAAGCTAAGTCCGAGACAAAATTAACATAGGCTCTTCATTCACGAACTTCCGGCAAAGGAACCCATCTGCTGTCACTTCCGTTTCACCCTGAGTTCCAGGGTGTTGGAATGTTTTATACAATCAAAAGAAAAAATACTGAGACAGGCTCTGATTGGAAAGCGTTCTATCATGGTGGAATTTTTGGAAGTGGGAGACTTTATAATAGATCTTCAGGTCCATTTGGCATCCTTGGTGAGAGCCGTTTGGAAATATTTCAAGAGAGGGAGAATTGTTCAGTGTTAAGGGCAGAGAGTATTCTATGGCAGGCTACTTCCTTGTATATGTAGGGGTCCACATTGGGCTTTTTGCAAGTAAACTGTTACAATGGTGCTTATCGGAGGTGCTGTGGGAGGGGGCGTGGCTACCACGCCAGGCAGTTTCTCAAATGAAGGTTAGAGGGCAGGCTGTTCGTTAGGAGAGCCCTTGGCATCAACACCTGTGGGAGGCTGGGCAAGTTAGCAGGCATGCGCAGAGAAGACGAGTTACCAAGAGACCCATTAAAGGCCTCAGGCGACCCTCCGGGGCTCTGTAGAGCTCGAATTGTCCTTCAGAGGTGTCCTGACCTGGGAAGAGATGGCCAGGTCTCTATACTCCAGCAATCATCAGTCGTTGGAAGTGACCAGATCAGGTTGGTCCTTATTTATCTACTTATTTTTTAATGTTTTAATTCTTCCGGTGTTACCACTTTATCTGCAAATGTGGAAAAGGTTTTGCAACTACTCTGAGTAAGACAGGCTGTGACTGGAAAGTTTTGAGCAAGGAAGTGCCTTGATCTTACAGGGATATGTAAAGGGTCACTTTGGCTGCAGTGTAGACAATTACCTGTAGGAATGCAAGGATAGAAATAGGAGGCTGTGGAGAAACGAGTCCAAAGGAATCAAGGATTGGCATAGACCAAGGTGGGAGCACAGAAGGTAAGGAGGAGAGGAGTGATTCTGGATACATTTCAAGGGAAAAGCCAATAGAATGTCTATAAATTAGATGTGGGGTATGAGAGGAAGAGAGGAGTCAAGGAAGATTTCAATGTTTTTGGTGTGAACAGATGATATTGCTCATTCTGCTGAGGAAGGAAATACTAAGAAGAACAGATTTGGGACAGAAAGAGAAGCAAGGGGTTCCTGGGTGGCTCAATCGGTTAAGCGGCTGCCTTCAGGTCAGGTCGTGATGCTGCAGTCCTGGGAGGTCCTGGGATTGAACCCCACGTCTGGCTCCCTGGTCAGCGGGGAGTCTGCTCCTCCTTCTCCCTCTGCCCCTCACCCCGCTTGTGCTCACTCTCTCTCTTAAATAAATAAAAAAAGAATCCTAAAAAAAAGAAAGAAAGAAAGAAAGAGAATCAAGATTCTAGTTTGGGACATAAATTGAATTTGCCATGACTATTAGATATTCAAATGGAGATCTTGGATAGGCAGGTGGACATATAAGTCTCAAGTTCAGGGAAGAAGTTGGATTTAGAGGTGGAAAATTTGGGAGTCTTTGGCATATAAATGGCATTGGGAGGGTGGTGAATCTTGATTCTTTCTCTTTGTTGACCAGTTTTCAAAATGATTTATTAGTTCCCTACCATTATCTTCAGGTGATCAGTGAGGGGTTTTGTTTTTGTTTTTGTTTTTGTTTTTATATATCTTACCATGAACTCATGACTTTACGTATACCCAACATGTTTCCATCCTATGCAATTATACTTCCTATGGATATTCAAATATTTGGCAAGTGGGAGTTCCAGTAAGTTGGCACCTGAATTCTTTTGATACGTTCCCAGCACTCATTGATAGCTTCCTTACTTTCTAATATGACAAGATATTCCAAGCTTCTCTTATACTTTTCTTATCCCAGAATTGAAAGCAGCCATTTTTTCAAGGAGTCCTGGTCTATTTTAGTGTGAAATAGTATTTGGATACTACAATCTGGGCATTCGATGCTGCTGGATTGGTCATGGTTTCCAGGCTTTTTCAATGTCAGAGCTTGGAAATTGATTTTTTTTCTATAAAGATAAAATATATTATGAGTCATACTTCAAAAGAAAAAAGATTTATTTATTTATTTGATAGAGAGAGAGAGCATGCACGAGTGGGGGGGAAGGGCAGAGGGAGAGAGAGAGAGAGAATCCTCAAGCAGACTCTCCACTGAGCATGGAGCCCAACTTGGGGCTTGATCCCAGGATCCTGAGATCATGATCTGAGCTGAAATCAAGAGTCACCCAGACACCCCATATATAGTACTTCTAATTTAAATTCAGAACTGCAAGGTTTTACTTAACTTCTTTGATATTTAATCTGTACCTCTATTTATTCTCTCATACCCAAAATTCGGGTTCCCAATTTCATCAACATATTACATGAAACAGTCTCAAAATACCAACACCAACATTATTATTAACAAGATTGCTGAAAGGTGTTAAGATGCTTTGGATTTCCTCGTGCCTTTAGAGTATATCCCATTAAGGATATACAGACAAATTACTGCATTTAAAAGTAACTTGAAATAATTATTCTGTGTGGTTTTTGTGTCAATTTGATAGACAATTTTGTTCATTTGTTTCATGTATTTTTTGGTTCTTAGGGATTGCCTTTTGAAAATTTAATTTTGTTTTCGAATTATGTAAAATAGATAGTTTCAAAATCAAATATACATAACAAGATATATTCAGAGATGTCTAACTTCCACCCTTGTCCTTCCCACCCTGTTGCCTTTGTTTCTCTTTCAGGAATTAAAAAAAAAAAAAGTGCTTTTGTTTATCATTCTGTTAAAAAACAATGTAAACAAATACATGTTGAGAGATAATTCTCCATGGTTCTCTCATGTTTCTGCCTATCTTGTGAACAGAGTCATTGATTGCTTTTGTTCTGGACTATCTTTTCAAGGATGTTTGTAGAGCTAACAGCCTTGAAAGATAGAGATAGTATCCCCCTTGGGAGTGTAGGGCAGGATTACTGCCAGTTATAAAATATTCAGGTTCCCAAGGAACTTAGGGTTCCTTTCTTGTAATGTAACCCACTGCATGAGAAGGCATTACATATGATCCTCTTTATGTCACCCTTTAGGAAATGAAGCTTGGGGACCTGGCTTAAATGCCAGTAGTCTGATTCGTGCTACTTCTGTGAGTGGATAAATTCTTTTGTCTCTGTTCTTTGTGATCAGAGAGTTTTGAGCAAAGAAGTGCCTTGATTTTAGAGGGTCATGATCTTACACACTTTAAAAGGATTGCTCTGGCTGCGGTGTAGACCTGTAAGGATGAAAGGATGGAAATAGGAGGCTTTTGCCAAAGGAAACAAAAATGGGCATGGTCCAGGGTGGGAACAGAAAAGGTAATGAGGAGAGAACTGAGTCTGGAGATGTTTGACCCTCCTGAATTTCAGATATTAGATGTGTCAAATTCAAACTACAAAAATGTATTTTAAATGTTGTTTTAAGTTTGACTTTATCAACTTGTTCAGTAGGTCTGAAATGGCATCAAAAGAGATGCATTCAAAAGTCTTCTTTCCAACCTTAGTCCATAGTCATTCAATCCCCTCTCTGAAGGCAATTAGAGTTACAAGTTAGTTAAATTGTCAAAAGAAATACGAGACGGAATTATAAGACCCAAGAATCATGTATCTTCTACCAGAATCCATGAAACTATGGCAGGCTAACTTGTTAGAATGCAAGTAGGATGAAATCTCCGACTCTTTACAATTCTTGACAACACACATATATTTTTGTATTCTACCCTACCCCCCCCTTTTTTTAAAGATTTTATTTATTTATTTGAGAGAAAGAGAGACAGAGACAGAGAGCATGAGCAGGGGGAGGAACAGAGAGAGAGGGAGAAGTAGACCCCCTGCTGAGCAGGGAGCCTGACGAGTAAGGCTCAATCCCAGGACCCTGAGATCATGACCTGAGCTGAAGGCAGATGCTTGACTGACTGAGCCACCCAGGTGCCCCTCTACCTTACCCATTTCTTAGACAAATGTTAGTGTTCTATACATACTCTGTTCATTTAAGGATAAAGTACAGAAAATACTTAAAATCAAGGAACTGGGTGGGATCCAGGCATTGAATGAAGATCAAAAAGAAGTCCAGGGATGATCTCTGGGGCGCTCTAATATTTGGAGGTTGAAAAAATGAAGGAAAATCATTGCAGAAAGGCAGAAAGGGAATCAGAAAGAGTGATGGCCCAGATTCTGAAGTCTTTCCTGGCCAACAATCCTGAAGAACTCTAAAGTAGCACCCCACCCCCAATTCAAATGCTTGGTATTTATCACCTGCTTCAAATACTGCATAGCATTTATGCCTATCTGAAATTGTTTATTTAACCTCCACATTAGACCATTTATTCTATGAGATCACAGACTTGTCTAAAAGGGTTACCCCTGCATCCTCAGCAACTAAATTAGGGCCCAAGTGTCCCTAAAGCCTGAGAAAGGACAAATTGTGTGTGCACGTGTGTGTGCATGTGTATGTGTGTGTTTTAAAAAGGAAAAAGAAAGGATAATCCAAATAATTATAGACACCAACATACTTGGGGAAATATCGGAACAAATTACAAACCAATCAATTTTCCAGCACTTAAGAAAGCAAAAATCAATGTGTGGCTAGCAGGATGAGCCCATGGTGAGCCAGTGTGCCAGACTGATTCTGTTTTCTGCTGAGTGCCATGTCATGCTGATCCTGGGGAAGCAATAGATGTAATCTATTCAGACTTCATTAAGGCTTACATGTCCTCCAGCATGCTTTTCTAATCAACAATCTAGACCGATAAGGTCTATATCTACTGTGTCCAAGAAGTCTTTCCTACTTGCCAAAAGTGTAGCAGGGACCCAATCTTATTTATTACTACTCTTTAGAGCTAGTAGCAGCCTGGGGAGAGAGTGATGTAGAAAATGATGGGCTTATAGGAAAAAGGTAAGCACAACAAAGTCAAGGGAAGGAAAGGTATGATAATACCTTGGCTCAGATATTATTTATCATTTATGCACAAGAAAATATTCAGTTGTCCCCATAAGGTACTTGGCAGAGACAATGGATGACCTTGGCCTAGCTACAGGGCATTGATAGCAGAGCTTATCTGGTTTAATAAATGAATACATTTTATAAGCAAGGGCTATTTCTTAAACTTACGGTACCTTTAAAAGCTATTTAATTTTTTCTGATGATAGATATAATTAACATCTTCCAAAAGGAAAAGAATACACAAAAAAAGCAGAGTATAGTAAGAGGCAATATAGCTTAGTGTTTAAACAATTATGAACTTTGGCACTAGACAGTACCAGATTCAAATCCAGACTCTGCTACTTGATAGAACTATGTGATCCTTATCTCGCTTGAGGCTCAATTTCCACAGTAATAAAGTGGGGGATAATAAATGCTTAATTTATAGGGTTGTTGTAAAGATTAAAGGATCTTGGTTTGTTTTTTCTTTCTTTTTTACTTCATATTACATGAAAAACTGGATAGTCCCATAAACCCTTCCATAATAAGACATCTAGAAATCCTGGATAAAATATAATCTTCCTAGACAGTAAAGGAAATTGCCAGGTGTCAAAAAGAAACAAAAGGGATGCCTGGGTAGCTCAGTCGGTTAAGCGTCTGCCTTCAGCTCAGGTCATGATCCCGGGGTCCTGGGATCGAGCCCCTCATCGGGCTCCCTGCTCAGTGGAGAGCCTGCTTCTCCCTCTGTCTGCCGCTCCCCCAGCTTGTGCTCTGTCTCTCTCTCCCTCTCTCTTTGACAAATAAATAAAATCTTTAAAAAAAAAAAAAAGGAACAGAAAACAGAAACCAAAGTGATAGGGAAGCCCAAAGCCACTCATAGTTGCCATTATTAGGAACATAAAACTCTGGTTTTTAATGCCTACACAGGGACACAAGACACCGGCTCTGGGCCCACACAATGAGGGTGTTAGAACCACAACTTCACATGAAGTCAGGGCCCTCTCAGAACTATAGCACAGTGAAAAGACAGGACAGAAAAGTAATTCATTTTCAGGAAGGGGAGAAAATGAGTCTAATCTGTCTCAATTTCCCCTTCAGGTGGGAAAAAATGTTTCCCCTGAAAATTTATAACTATAAGCCTGCCTGCCTATGTGCTTAGAATTCAAATTTGTATCACATAAAAAGTCTAAGGTATTTAATTTCAAGTAGTCTTGGCTTCATAACACCCTGTGGTGATTGATAGAAGACAATGGAAATTGTCTCTGGAGGAATCTGGCCCTCAAACCAGATTCCTCGGGATAGCCACAAGGTTCATTCATGTAGAAGCCAATACAAAATTAGAAAACACTTGAAGAAACAAGCCAGTCAGCAGAATAAAAAAACAACAGAATTGAACTTTCCTGAATTTCAGATGTTAGATGTGTCAAATTCAAACTATAAAATTAGTATATTTAAAAAGTTACCTTGAGTTTAATTTCATCAATTGATTCACTGGGTCTGAAATGGCATCAAAAAAGATGCATTCAAAAGTCTTCTTTCCAATCTTCTTTCACCGTCATTTAATCCCCTCTTGAAAGGCAATTAGAGTTACTAGTTAAACTACTGAAAGAAATATGAAATGCAATTACACATATGAGCAAAGAACAAGAGTACATAAAAAACAATCAAACAGATTTGAAAAAAAGTCTAAATACTTTTAGAAATGAAAAATATAGTTATTGAAATTACATACTCAATGAATGGGTTAAAGAGATTAGACAGATTTGAAGACAGAACAAGTGAACTGGAAGAAAAATCTAAAAAATGTTCACAGAATTCAGCACTCAGAAACATAGAGACAGAAGATATGAGAGGACAAGAGACATGGAGGATATAATGAGATAATTCAATATACATTTAAGTGAATATTCTGAAGGAGAGAACAGAAAGAATAAGGGAAAACTAATTTTCAAATACATAGTGGTGGAGAATTTTCTAGAATTGTTGAAACGTATGAATCTTCAGGCTGAAGAAGTACAATGAGCTCTGAGAACACTAACAAAAACATATATTCTTAGACTTATAGTAAAACTGAAGAACACCAAAGACAAAGAGAAAAATCTTAAAAACATTTAGAAAGAAAAAAGAGGATTACCAAAAAATGGAAAGCAATTGAATTGATAGCAGATTTATCAACAGGAAAAATAAAACCAGAAGACACTGGATTATTCCTTTAAAGTGTGAAAACAAAATAATTGTTAACCTAGAATTGTATGCTCGGATGGATTATCTTTTTTTAAATCTTTGTTTGCATCCATTAGGTTCAGCCCATGTAGTAAGTCAGTTTCGTAGACAAAGGTATGTGTATAAGAAATGCTTATTGCAGCTTTATTTATAGAAGCAAAAAATACCCATAAATACAGGAAAGGATAAATCATAGTATATTTATAAAATAGAATACTATCTAGTTATTATAATGATAGAGAAATATATCTAGTACCTATTTCTAAATCATAAAAAGCAAGTAACACAGCCATGTACATATTATAATCCCATTTTTGTAAATAAACACATGCATGCATGTGAATTAAAATCATATAGAAGAATAGGGGAGCCTGGGTGGTGCAGTCAGTTAAGCGTCTGACTCTTGGTTTTGGTTCAGGTCATGATCTCAGGGTCATGGGATCAAGCCACATGTCAGGCTCCACACTCAGTGCAGAGTCTGCTTGGGATTCTCTCTTCCTTTCCCTCTGCCCCTCCTGCTCATACTCTCTCTCTCTCAAATAAATAAATAAATCTTTTAATAAATAAATAAAATCATACAGAAGAATACACAAGAATCTCTTAACCGTGGTTTTATCTTGGTCTGAAGTCACATGATGGAGAGTAGGTGGAGGGAATTTTACTTTGAAATTTATATTCTTCAAGTATTCTTTTTTTTTTTCTTTTTTTTTTTTTAAAGATTTTATTTTATTTGTTTGACAGAGAGAGAGAGAGAGAGACACAGCTAGAGAGGGAACACAAGCAGGGGGAGTGGGAGAGGGAGAAGCAGGCTCCTGGCCGAGCAGGGAGCCCGATGCGGGGCTCGATCCCAGGTCCCTGGGATCATGACCTGAGCCGAAGGCAGACGCTTAACGACTGAGCCACCCAGGTGCCCCCTTCAAGTATTCTTTTTCTTCTTCTCCTTCTTCTTCTTCTTCTTCTTCTTCTTCTTCTTCTTCCTTTTTACTAAGACGATGTTTTTAGAGAAGTATCTCTTAAGAGCAAGGGTAAAGTAATTTCCAGATAAAGAAGAACTGAGAGTATGTCACCATACATTCTTCAGAAAGAAAGATCCCATTATAAAAGTCCAAAATATAAAGATGGATGACAGGGGCACCCAGGTGGCTCAGTCAGTTAAGCATCAGACTCTTGATTTTGTCTCAGGTCATGATCTCAGGGTCCTGGCATCAAGCCCCAAGTCAGGGCCACCCAGGCACCCCGAAAATAAATTTTAAAAACTCAATCCTAAATAAGGCAGGAAAAAGGGAAAAAAATAGAAAAGGTGGGAAAAACAGAAGGCAGAAATAAGATGGCAGAAACTATTGCAGATGCATCAGCAATCACAGTAAATATAAATGGACTACATTTATCAATTAAGTGTCAGAGGTTGTCAGAATAAAAAAATAAAATCCAGGTTTGTGCAATTTACCAACAATATACAATGCTTCAGGAAGATTGAAGAGAATAGGTTAAGAAAGATAATGGGTAGGAAAATCTAACCAAAATAAATGTATGGTTACATTCATATCAGACAAAAATAGATTTTATGATGACAGAGATAGCTATCTATCTATTTAAAATCTCTTCCTTTTTATAGGGAGTTATAGCTGGGAATCAGTGATTAAATTTCCAAGTCCTCCTTTCACCTATGAGTGGTCATTATGACCAATTTTTGCCAATCACCCATGAGTGGAATTGATGGCTGCTAAGCATAGGGCTTTGCATTTAGTGGCATAAAATTTATAAGCAAATTCCCTTGTTTTTGTTGTTACAAACAGAATTTACCCCAAATTCCACCTCCCAGTGTAAAAATGGTATTTTACTTCTTTCTAGGTTTCTCTATAAACATAATTGTGTAAACATAAAACAAAATTGGGATCTCATTATATACATAGTCTTATTCCTCATTAAACCCTATATTCTTACTTCTCTTCCATATTATCAAATGCTCCTCCTAAGCATGACTTTTTTTCTTTCTTTCTTTTTTTTAAGATCTTTATTTATTTATTTGAGAGAGAGAGAATGTGAGAGAGAGAGTCAGCATGAGTGGGGGGGGGGGTCAGAGGGAGAAGCAGACTCCCCGCTGAGTAGGAAGCCCGATGTGGGACTCAATCCTGGGACTCCAGGATCATGAGCTGAGCCGAAGGCAGTCGCTTAACCAACTGAGCCCCCCAAGCGCCCTAAGCATGACTTTCAAACTTGCCACAGCAATCTATAACTCAGCACAGTGCTGGACACAGGGTAGCCTTTAATAAATGTTGGCAATGAATGATGAAGAGAAGGAGCCTGAGGATGATAAGGAAAGATGTGTGTAACACAGTTCATACTCACCCACTCCCCTGGTAATGACTATCACTCCCTATATCTTTGTCTAATATCTCTGATAATTTCCTAAGGATAAATCACTAGAAATAGAACTACTGGGTCCAAGAATACAAGTCTGTTTAAGATTTTCGGTACAGATCGTCAACTTGATTGTGCCAATTTATAATCCTCACAACTGCCTTGTAAAATGAGGATCATTATTCCCATTTAACAAATCAGATAACCAAGGCTCAGAGAAGATTAAGAAACTTGTTTCAAGTCACTACTAAGGCTGGACTTTGAATCTAACTACAAAGTTATTTTTCTATTCCATTTCTAACTTACTTTGGGACTTAGTTTCCCCCTCCCCCCTAAATGTAGGCCAAAACTCCAAAACAACTGGCCTGGATTCTTTAAAGATGCCAATGTCATGAAAGACCAAAAACCAAACAAGAAAAAACAACTAGGAATCCTTCTAGATTAAAAGAGACTAAAGAGACATGTAGTGTGTGATCCTTTACGAGAAACTGAATTTTTATTTGATTTTATTTTTAAAGATTTTATTTATTTATTTGAGAGAGAGGGAGCACGAGCATGTGAGAGAGCACAAGGGGGAGAGGGGTAGAGGGAGAGGGAGAAGCAGGCTCCTCATTGAGCAGGGAGCCGGAAGCGGGACTTGATCCCAGGACCCCAGGATCATGACCTGAGCTGAAGGCAGACGCTTAACTGACTGCACCACCCAGATGCCCCAGAACCTGAATTTTTATTTTTATTTTTATTTTTTTAAAGATTTTATTTATTTATTTGACAGAGAGAAACACAGTGAGAGAGGGAACACAAGCAGGGGGAGTGGGAGAGGGAGAAGCAGGCTTCCCGCAGAGCAGGGAGCCCGACGCGGGGCTCGATCCCAGGACCCTGGGATCACGACCTAAGCTGAAGGCAGACCCTTAACGATGAGCCACCCAGGCGCCCAGAACCTGAATTTTTAAAAACCAGCTATAAAGGACATTTTGGGGGAAAGTTGGGGAAATTTAAATATAGACTGTATATTAGACAACAGCATTGTACCAATATTAAATTTTTCAATGTGACAATCATAATGTGGTTATATAGGAGAATGTCCTTATTCTTAAAAGATACACATTGAAATATTAAAATTGAAGTGTCATGTCTGCAACAAACTCAAATGGTTCAGAAAAAGAAAGAAGGAAAGAAAAAGAGAAACAGGAAAAAAAGAAATAAAAAAATATATATAGTGGGAGGAGGGAGAAAATAAATGTGCTACATCTGGTGAATCTTGGTGAAGGGTTTATAGGGGTTCATTTTACTATTCTTGAAACTTTTCTGAAGGTGTGAAATTTTACAAAATAACATGCTGCTGAATAAAAAATACATACCAAAACATGGCATTGATACTGGGTCTTTAAAATGATTTCTAAGTAAATAAATAAAATCTTTAAAGATAAATAAATACATAATAAATAAATAAATGATGTCTAAGGCTGTAAAGACTTTGCACAGGTTTCCTTTCTTTTTTTTTTTCAATTTTTAAAAGGGATTTATTTATTTATTTGAGAGAGAGAGAGAGCGAGCACGAGTAGGGGAGGGGCAGAGGGAGAGGGAGAGAATCTCAGGCTGACTCCCCGCTGAGCACGGAGCCCAACGCGAGGATCCATCTCAAGACTCGGAGATCATGACCTGAGCTGCAACCAAGAGTCGGACGCTTAACTGACTGAGCCACCCAGGCACCCCTCTTTTGTTTTTAAAGTATTTGAGGGGCACCTGGCTGGCTCAGTTGGAAGAGTGTGTGACTCTTTATCTCAGAGTCATGACTTTGAGCTCCATGTTGGGTGTAGAGATTACTTAAGTAAAAGAAATTTAGAAAAAAATAAAGTATTTGAAAAAATGCTTTAAAGAGATCCCAGTATCCTTCAGACTCAAGGGACCCTAGAGAATTTCCCCCATCCAGCTGGTTTTTAGGCTGTTAAATAATTGCTGCTGACTCATTTGCTTGTGGTCCCTGGATTTTGTAGTTTTGTACTGTGATTATCATTGTCTTGGTGATTAGCAATCTGATTACATAATCAGAGCTGGATTTTGTGTGTCTTCTTTCTCCATCCTAGGGGGCAATTATAACTTGTCCCTCGGAGGATCATGGGTGTGGGCACTAGGCAGTGAGAAAGGCTAGGATTCTTCTCTATATCTTTATTCTTTGTCTTTTTATTGGCTAGCTGTATCTGTCATAAATAAGTTGAGGGAAAATTAAAGTCTTAAGGTGTAATGTATTTTTCTGATGCACTCTATTTTTCAACCTAAAATATGCTATCTACACCGTGCACATTCATTGACAATAGCTGAGATACAGGTTTTGTAATAGAAAATTCTATTCAAAATTGTATAAATGTATACATCGTATTTTCCTTTGTGAGGGAGAAACTATTTTAAAATACACTATTAAAAGAAGACTTGTTTAGAAATGAAATGGCATTACCTTTCCTCTTATCTAAATAAGCAGAATTTACTTTTCTAGTGCTAACGTTGTCATATTTCCTCAATAGTAAAACAGTAGTGGAATAAAGAGAATTGAGTCACCTCAGTTTCTTAATGGAAAGTTTGGTATAAGTTAATTTCTGGGGGAAATTAATGTCTCCATGAATGCATCTTGTTTCTAGGTCAGTTCCACTTAAGAGTAGCACTGAAATTGGGGTGTAAACAGCTTGGCTAATGGGTGCATTTTAATCCTGTTTGCCTATTTCAGTCCCTCTGGGTTGCTTTGAGGAAGCACAAATCTCTCAGGTCAATGGCTCAGCTCAATGCAGTGTTTCCTTCTAGCAACATCCCTTTGTATAATATTTGTTGGTGAGAAAACAAGGAGGACATTGATAAGGAATTAACATTAACTTAGAGTGAGATATTTATGAACAAATTTAACCAAAAGGCTTACACAGTTTAATTGAGTTGAATTAACATTTGCCTGCTTCGGGGCAGGGTATATAGTTGGAGTCCCAGAATTATCACAGCTGGAATATGTTTTTAATGTTTACTTATTATTATATTTAATTTGAGCTTTTTACTTTGAAATAATTTAAACTTACATGTGAGTTTCATTTAGAAATAGTATAAAGATCTCAGGTTCTCAGGTATATCCTTCATCCAGATTTACCAGTTGTTAACATTTTGCAAAACTTGCTTTATCACTTTATCTCTCTCTTTCTCTGGGTCTCTCTCCATATAATATATATTATAATTATATATAAATAAATATATTTATATTAAATACAAATATATAATAAATATATTTGAAATAATTATAACTAAATTTGCATAATCTATATTATTGTTGTTCTCTATATATTTGATTGTTGTTATTATTATTAGTTATCTAAGTCTTTTGAGAGTAAATTGCAGACCTTATGTCCTTTTAGCCCCTAAATATTTCAACATGTATTTCTTTTCTTTCTTTCTTTCTTTCTTTTTTTTTTTTTTTTTTTTTTACAGATTTTATTTATTTATTTGAGAGAGAGAACAAACAGAGGGGAGAGGCAGAGTGAGAGGGAGAAGCAGGGTCCCCGATGAACAGGGAACCAGACACGTGGCTTGATCCCAGGACCCTGAGATCATGACCTGAGCCAAAGGCAGACACTTAACCAACTGAGCCACCCAGGTGCCCCTCAACGTGTATTTCTTAAGAACAGGGACATTCTCTTTCATAACCCTAGTAAAATGACCAAATTCAGAAAATATAAGATTGAAACAATATTATGATCTATGATACCGTCCATATTCAAATTTTGCCAGTTGTTCCAATAATGTCTTTTTTTAAAAAAGATTTATTTGAGAGAGAGAGACAGAGAGACAGAGAGGTGGGGGAGGGACAGAGGGAGAGAGAAATTTAAGCAGACTCTGCGCTCAGCACGGAGCCAGATATGGGGCTAGATCTCACAACCCTGAGATCAGGACCTGAGTGGAAACCAAGAGTCCATTGCTTAACCAAATGCACCCCCCAGGTGCCCCCCAATAATGTCTTTTATAGCAAATTTCCCCCCCTTTGATCCAGAATCCAATCCAGGATCATATTACCGACTTATCAGTCATATCCTCTTTGGGCTTTTAAAATCTGGAACAATTTCTCTGTTTTTCTTTGTCTTTCATGATATTGACATTTTAAAAATTGTGCAGGCAAGTTGTTAGTACAATATCCCTCAATTTAGGTTTCTATATTTACTGACGCTTAGATTCGGGTTGTGAATATTTGCCAGCAATATCAGAGAAGTGGTGATGTGCCCAAGATCAGGAGGTCAGTTTGTCCCATTATTGATGATGTTAACTTGAATCACTTGGTTAAGGAAGTAGCCTCCATGTTTCTCCACAGTAAAATTACTATTTTTCCTTTTTTTTTTTATAAAGATTTTATTGACAGAGAGAGAGCACAAGTAGGCAGAGTGACAGGCAGATGGAGAGGGAGAAACAGGCTCTCCGCTGAGCAGGGAGCCGGATGTGGGGCTCGATCCCAAGACCCCAGGATCATGACCTGAGCCGAAAGCAGCCGCTTAACGGACTGAGCCACCCAGGCGCCCCACTATTTTTCCTTTAACATGCAATGTTTTTGAAGCTGTTACTTAATATTTTATAATGGCTAATGGTAGTAGTACAGACTGAAAGTGGTACAGAGTTATACATCTGGTACAAAAACAATAAAGGTAACTCTACTATTAGAATAAAATTTAGAAATCTGATTATAGGTTTGGCTGTTGCATGCAATCCTTATAAGACTTTGTGTTCATTCGCACAGAATTGTATTACATGATTATTTGTCTTAACATTTTACTTATTTTTTTAAGATTTATTTATTTATTTTAGAGACACAGAGAGAGAGAGCACAAGCAGGAGGGGCAGAGGGAGAAGGAGAGAGAATCTCAAGCCCTGAGCCAAAACCAAGAGTCCCGTGCTTAAACCACTGGGCCACCCAGGCGCCCCATCTTAACACTTCAAAGGATCTAGTTAATATGTTCCAACTTTGTGTCTAGTCTTGGTCTCATTTGGTATGCTTTGAGTTGTAGATAATATAAATGTAATTCTCTTTCAATTGCACCTGTATTTTATATGCATATTCTAATATGGCACCTGGGACGGGGGATATCAGACATTTGTATTTTGCAATAAACATTTTTTTTAAAGATATATTTTATTTATTTGATGGAGAGAGACACAGCGAAAGAGGGAACGCAAGCAGGGGGAGTGGGAGAGGGAGAAGCAAGCTCTCCGCTGAGCGGAGAGCCCGATGCAGGGCTCAATCCCAGGACCCTAGGGTCATGACCTGAGCCGAAGGCAGACGCTTAACCACTGAGCCACCTAGGTGTCCCTGCAATAAACATTTAAATGAAGCAACTGAATGCATCTTTCTTAAAGGCTACCTAAGAAATCTTAAAAACCAAAGCAAACATGAGTTTGGCCACGATGTAGACACATGGAACATCTTTAAAACACCACAGATTAGAGGAATATGCTTCTATGTGCCAGTGTTGAAAAAAATTTTATTCCCTAGATGATCATACGCACATCAGGCAATCATCCAATAATGATAAGCAATTATGACTAATAACAAGGAAGCGTCTCTGTGGGCTCAGGGTACCCACAGCCCACTTTGCACATCATTAGGGTGCCCCCGATGTATTTCTTTGTGGCTTCTATTCTCTGACTACATCAAAGCCTGAAGCAGAATATAGTGATTTAAAAAGATAGACACAGTCAATGTATTGACCCCTGAAATTAGCTGCCTGCAAATCTGAGGCTGCTTCTCATTTCTGGGAACCCTTCTTAACAACTCTTCTCCTAATTTCTGCCTGGCTAGCACTGCATTTCACTAGGCTCTAACTTTGTTGGCAAACTGCCACCTTGGATCATGAGATTGGAATCTTAAGCTTCTCGGTGTTTCAGGACTGACCTATCAGTATGATTTTAAAATAGCTTTACAAATTCTCATCCCCTCCACATACAAAGATGACAGTAAATAGAATCCTTGAATTAGAATCTGTTTTAACTTTTCCAAGACTACCGATCCTCTTTTCTTCTTTAAACATGATAAATGTTAAATGTAAAACATCCACAACCTTCTGAAGGAAAGCTCCCGAAAGCAAGGAGGGAATTTTCATAGTGTTGAGCACCATTTTAAGCTGGTCTGCAGTCATGCAATAATTGTTTGATTTTGAAGTTTTCTGAACTAATTATGATGTTATCGTAATTCATATGCCCATATTCCTGGGTTACAGAAAGTTCTATTTTTAACCTAATAACTAAGGTTTAAAATGGATCGTACTTCTCAAGGGTGGATTTTCATTTCAGGCCACATGTTAGTTTCCAATGTTGCCATAGCATATTACCATGATTTGTGCTTTAAAACAAAACCCATTCATTAGTTCACAATTCTGCAAGTCAGAAGTCTGGATACAGTGTGGCTCAATTGGATCTTCTGCCTCGGGTCTTACAATGCCAAAATCGAGGTGTTGGCAGGCCCTTTCTGGAGGTTCTGGGTAAGACTCTACCTCCAAACACATTCAGATTGTTGGTTGAATTTAGTGCCTTGTGATTACAGGACTGAGGTCCTCGTTTTCTTGTTGGCTGTCAGTCAGGGGCTGGTTGGTCTTGACTCCTAGAGGCTGCCCAAATTCCTTCTCATGCTTTCATGTGGCCCCCTCCAACAAAGACTGATTGAGTCCTTCTCATGCTTCACATCTCTCTGACTTTTCTTTCTGCCACATCTCTCCTCTGCTTCCCATCAGAGAAAGTTCTCTGCTTTTAAGGACTCAAGAGATTAGATTGGACCCATTTGGATAATCTAGGATAATTAATTAAAAGATAATTAGGGTGCCTGGGTGGCTCAGTTGGTTGAGCAACTGCCTTCAGCTCAGGTCATGATCCTGGAGTCCCGGGATCGAGTCCCGCATCAGGCTCCCTGCTCAGCAGGGAGTCTGCTTCTCCCTCTGACCCTCCCCCCTCTCATGTGCTCTCTCTCTCCTCTCATCCTCTCTCTTAAATAAATAAATAAAATCTTTAAAAAAAAAAAAAAGATAATTAAAAGACAAGACTGAAGGTTTATCATGAATTTGGGGTTTTCAAACACAGATATGAGTAGCTTTCTGGAATAAGTGCATAGTACCTCTATAAAGCATGGTGCCTGACTTTTTGTTTCACTGGTGAATACAGGACTCTTGGAGATGAACAGCTGACAAGCCCAGATATTGTTCTAATATGGATCAGTTCATCCAAAACTTTGCTGTGAACGCAGGGATGAGTTTATGGAACTCTAATCCCAGAGCTTGCCCCAGACCCCAAAGGAGTGGCAGACCGTCTGGGAAAGATCTATATGCCTTCTTGGGTCCCTCAGTGACCTTTTCGCAAACAAAATGGGAACAGCAATATTCTCTGGTTGATACAAACATTACTTGGGCACCTGGGTGGCTCAGTCGGTTAAACATCTGCCTTCGGCTCAGGTCATGATCCTGGGGTTCTGGGATGGAGCCCTACATCGGGCTCCCTGCTCAGCAGGGATCCTGCTTCTCCCTCTGCCCCTCCCCCCCGCTCTTGCACGTGCACTCTCTCTCTCCCTCTGTCTCTCTCAAATAAATAAATAAAAATTTAAAAAAATAATAAATTACACAAGGACTTTTTTTTAAAAAATGCAAACATTACTTGTATCCATCAGTTATTAAAGTGTTAAAAGATACAATAAGATATTAATAGCTACAAATGTTCACAGTCATTTTAATTTGGGTGAATAGAACAGCCAATCACCACTGGCTGGAATGACCTTATAAATAAGGTCACAGGAGGATATTCACTTGAAGAAAAGAAAAAGTCAAGATATTCTTTGGTTTTGTTATTCTTTGGTTCCCAGAAAGGATATCTCGAGGAAAGATACATATAAAAATTAGCATTTCCCAGTGAAAAAAATTCCAATTTTGATATAGGCTAAATTAAAGGCTATTAGGCCCCTTAATAGTGTAAAGTTATTTGGGGGGGAAATTGACTCAGAAAACGCATCATTCATGACATATTGATAAGTCAAAGCAGAAGACTACAGAATAACATGCATATTAAAGTCTTTATTGTTCATACACATATAAAAAAGAATGTGAAGCTGTATACCAAAATGGCAACAGAGTTGATCTCTGGGAGGTAAGATTTTAAGTATTTAAATTCTTTTCTTTGGGGTGCCTGGGTGCCTCAGTCGGTTAAGCATCCGACTTTTGATTTCAGCTCAGGCCGTGACCTCAGGGTCATGAGATCGAGCCCCACATCAGGTTCTGTGCTCAGTGGGGAGTCTGCTTGAGATTCTCACTCTCCCTCTTCCTCACCCCCCCCCCACGCTCACGCACTCTCTCTCTCTCAAATAAATAAATCTTTAAAAAATTAGAAAAATAAGATCCTTTTCTTTATGTTCTTCTGAATCTTCAAATTTTCTTCCACTGAGCATGTATTACTCCCATAATTAGATAGAACTGTGTAAAAATCAAACATAAAAGAAAATCAAACTCAGGATATAAAGAGCAAGGGGGACCTAGTCGAGAATGTAACTCTAAAATATCTTTATCTGCAGCATAATAGATATTTTTCTTGCTTTTGGCTGCTAAGCACCTTTTCAAATCCTTCCTGTACTTAGGAATTTCCTCCCTCTTGACTCTTTACTTCTGCCTCCCCCAAGGTAGAAGACAATGGCTCACTTTCCCATCTTGCCTTGCAGCTAAGGCACAAACCTTTGATCGAGGCTCTTCATGACCAGACATAGCAATAGAAGTGCAATTTCTGTCCCAAAGCCAAATCCTAGTGGGAACTTTCTGGCCTTCTTGGTGATGGCTGTAATGTTCCCACAGGAGCAGTCCTGACAGGTGGCTTGGGTCTTGTCTGGGTTGCAGAGGGTCTCTGCCAGACGCCCCCGTCTTCTAGGAGATTCTGTGAGCTGCTTACTATCCTTTTACAAATGCCATTTCTTTTTTTTACCATCTTTTTTTAAAAAATTTTTTTATTGTTATGTTAATCACCATACATTACATCATTAGTTTTTGATGTAGTGTTCCATGATTCATTGTTTGTGCATAACACCCAGTGCTCCATGCAGAACGTGCCCTCCTCAATACCCATCACCGGGCTGACCCATCCCCCCACCCCCCTCCTCTGCTCAAACCGCCTAGAATGAGTTTTGTTCACAGCTGAGAACCCTGACTATTATGGATTGAATGGTGTCTTCTCTAAATTCGCATGTTGAAGACCTGACTCCCAGGACCTCAGAATGTGACTGTATCTGGAGACACCTGAAAGAGGTAATTAAGTTAAAATGAGGTGGTTAGGATGGCCTCCGCAATGTGACCCGTGTCCTTAGAAGAAGAAGAGATGCCAGGGGCCCGCGCCCAGAGGAAAAGCCATGGGAGGACCCAGAGATAAGGCAGCAGTGTGTGGGCCAAGGAGAGGGGCCTCCGAGGAAACCAAGCCCCGCAGACACCTTGATTTTAGACGTCTAGCCTCCAGAACGGTCCAGAAAAAAATGTCTTTTGTGTAAGCCACCCAGGCTGGGTCATTTTGTTACGGCAGCCCGAGCAGACCAACACGCTGACAATACAAGGACACGTCTGCAGAATCAAAAACCCAAACCTCTGCTTCCGTTCACGCATTCGTGTTCCCCGACAGCCGCGGCCGCAGAAAGGGAAGCCGAGCGGGCCAGGCCCTGCGCCGCCACAGTCGGGGCCGAGGAAGTGTGCAGCCCATGGCCGGGAGCCAGGAAGGCAGAGGCTCCAAGAGCTGAGAGTGGTGAAGGCACATACAGAGAATCACAGGTCAGAAACCAGGGCCGCAGGCGAGAGACAGAAGGCAAGGTTCGTGTCCGCAGGTCAGCGTGGGAGTCCAGGAACGAGAACGTTCTAAGGGAAGGGGCGGGCATATAATGAAAGACACCGACCCCAAAGAAAACAGATCCGGAGGCAGACTCGTTTTCCTTTTGTTTTCAATAACATGTATTCGTTTGTATTTGGTCATAGAAGAGTGAATACCTTATTGTAGAACGTTTAGAAAACGCAGAACAGATTTAAATGGACACATGCACCTACATAAACATCACTCACAAGCCTTAGACCGAGAGAGAAGCCCTGTGAACATTTTGCTGTGCTCTCTTTTGGTCATTTTCCACGTATCTCTAACACATTTACAAAGCATCCTCACTGGCATGTACCCTGTGGTCCATTTCTGTTGTTCATCCTCTGAATAGTTAACAGTGTAGCAAGAGCGGGTCTGGTTACGGAGCCTCAGGGAGTTGGTCGGCCCAGGGCCGGCTGATCTGCCGATCGAAGGGGAACGTGGCTCAGTACATTTGCAGGGACTCCTGAACCTGAAAATAAGGGCAGGTTTTATAAAAACAAAACCAAAATAGCTTCATCTCACTTTATTCGAGGTCTGCCATGAAGCTGTCTCGTGTTCAGTGCCTGCGTTTGAAAAAAGAAGTCTCAAGTTCGAGAAACCCATAATTCAGATATTTTTTAAAAATCGTATTAGTGAGATTGTATTATGGTTTATTGAGTTTAGAAATGCACCAATGGCTGCCTCCAGCCTTCCAAAGCTTTTTGCTAGAGCAGCCTGTACTTGTCAAAAAAATTGCTCTAAATAGCTTGCAAACCACTTGAATCTGCCCCTTTTATGTAGTAAAATTGGTCAGTTTCCCAACAGTAAAGAAGAGGGAAAATATAGATTGGCAGCAACCAACACTGCCCTGAGAACAACATCGGCTTTTTCCAGGCCTTTTTAGTAGGAGACATAAGTAATTACAGCCTTATGTAGCTGTTAACTAACGTTTTCAAACCCCAGGAAAGAAGAGCATTCTTTTGTTGGCTTTTGTTTCTGCTTTGAGCTCAGGGCTGTAATTCCTCATCCTGCAGGGCCAATCAGGGACACTGGCGACTTTTTGCTAACCAGATCTAGATCTGCAGCCCCAAATGGGCAGGAAGTGTGCAGCCCATGGCCGGGAGCCAGGAAGCAAATTGGAAGCCCTTCTGGTTCCCTGTGGAAGTCTTCTGGTAAGGGTGGATATTTTGTGAGATGGTTAAAACCTTCTGCAGTTGGGCTTGAACTTGGCTCACACTTTTGTGATTGCCCCCTGGTGAGAGCCTTTCTGATTTTTCACTGCAGACAAAGTAAGGAATCACTGGTCTCAGGTGTGTGTGTGAGTGCGCGCACGCACGCGCGTTTGATTGGGGTAAAATATTCATAACGTAAAATGTATCATTGCCACCATTTTTTTAAGTGTACAGTTCTACAGCACTAAATGTATTTGTGGCTGTGCAACCATCTCTACCATCCATTGCCGGAATGTTTTCATGTTCCCCAAGTTCCATGCCGATTAAACACCAACTCCCCGTTCCCTGTCTCCCCCACAGTCTCTGGCAACAGCCGTTCTATTTTCTGTCTCTGTGAATGTGAGCACTCTAGGTACCCCATGTAAGTGGCATCTTAGAGTTATTTGTCCTTTGGGGACTGGATTCTTTCACTTAGCATCATGCCTTTTGGGTCTGTAACATGTTGTAACGTGTGTCAGAATTTCACTCCTTTTCAAGGCCGAATAATATTCCATTGTGTGTATACACTACATTTTGTTTACCCACTCATCTGCTGACAAAACACTTGGGTTGCTTCTACCTGTTTGGTAGAATAACGATGCTGCTGTGAACATGAGTGTAGCAAAATCTCTCTGAGTTCTTGCTTTCAGTTCTTTCAGGTGTTTCCCCAGCAGTGGTATTGCTGGATCATATGGTAATTCCATGTTGACATTTTTGAGGAAACGCATATTGTTTCCCAGAGTGTTGGACTATTTTACATTCCCACCAGCAGTATGCAAGGGTTCCAATTTCTTCAGATGTGTTTTAAAGGACCCACATTCGGGGCGCCTGGCTGGCTCAGCCGGTTAAGCCTCCCACTGTTGATTTCAGCTCAGGTCATGATCTCAGGGTCGTGAGATCGAGCCCCGTGTCAGGCTCCGTGCTCAGCAGGGGGTCTGCTTCTCTCCTTCTCCCCTGCCCTGTGCGCTTGCGCTCTCTCTCTCTCTCTCTCAAATGAATAGATAAATCTTAAAAAATATAAAGCAACCACATTCACATCACCAAATCACCATTTTCATCACCCCAGAGAGCTTTGTTAAAAGTGGTTCCCAAACTCTGGTGCAGATAAGAATAACCTAAGGAGTGTGTTGGCCCCATCCCAGAGAGTCTCATTCGCTAGGTCTTTGGTGGGGCCCAGGAATCTGCATTTTCACACCAGTTGCCCCAGATGGGTCTGATGCAGGTGGGTCTCTGGGCTAAACATTGAGAAAAAGTAAGATAAAAGATCTAAACTTGGAATTTTAGAATCTCCCAAAATCCGAACTTTGGGTTTTTGTCTCTATTTGGTTTCAGCCCACTCTGATATGTCAGTGAATTTTTGCTCTGGGATTGAGTGACCATGAGTGGCCAATGTTGGAAATAGTGATTATAAAACTTCTGGAAAGAGTGTCTTGTAGAAGCTACTTTCTGACTTCTTCAGCTGTCTACATTTTAATCATATTTTACCATTTCTCCTATTTATGCTTTTCTGCATTTTTCAGTTGTCCAACATTGAACATGCATTGCTACTCTAATTAGAAAAATGATCCTCAAAGTCTTACACCAAATAAAAATTCTTTGAAGGTTCAAATATTTCCTCTGCCAGGTCTTCTTCACTCCCACTTCCCTTCCGCCCAAGACATATCAGTCCCTCTGAGTCCAGGCCTTCCTGGCATTTAGTTTCTAATTCTTCTAGACTGTCTCTCATTGAGTTACAGTGGTTGCATTTATTTTATTTTATTAAAAAAAAAAAAAACAGTGGTTGCATTTAATAGAAATTAAAAAAAAGTTTTTTTTAAAGATTTTATTTATTTATTTGACAGAGAGAGACACAGCGAGAGAGGGAACACAAGCAGGGGGAGTGGGAGAGGGAGAAGCAGGCTTCCCGCGGAGCAAGGAGCCCGATCCGGGGCTCCATCCCAGGACCCTGGGATCATGACCTGAACCGAAGGCAGACGCTTAACGACTAAGCCACCCAGGTGTCCATACATTTAATAGAAATTTGAGAGAGACAAGCTGGTGATTCTTTCCAGCAGGGCCTCACGGGTAATGGGATTCACTTTGGAGGCTGGGACCCTGGAGTTCAGCATCGAACCCAGACACAATTAGATTCAGGAGACTGCTAGCTTACTGGAGACCACAATATCAACTTATTAAATTACAGTGAGAAGTAGAAGATCAGCAAATAGGACTACTTATGTGAGTTGATCAGCACATGTTTTTCCTTGTAGAAATGGGTACCTGGGAGACCGAGTGACTCTACCACTGGATGAATATTGGGTGAGCATGGGAATCAGACCACAAGAAATCAGATGGTTAAAATCACTGGTGTCATAAAGCTACTGTCCACCTGACAGAGCCATTTCCCATCTGGAGCCGCGTTTGCCAAAAGTTCCAGAACACATGGGCCAGAGAGTCAAAAAGAGAGTTCATCTCTTGACCATCGTGGAGAACCACAGGCAGGTTTGTCCTTTTGCTCTCTTTGTTTCTATATTCCACGCAGAATATCCCCTAACAGCATTTCCTGGTCTTGCTCAGGTACCTGTTAGTGTTGAGACAGGACCTGGGCTGGGGGCAGGGGGCAGACACTGAAAGATCTGCCTTAGGTGCTGAAGCCTACTTCAAATTCAACAGACACAAGGGGTGTTGCAAGTATGACCAAATCAGGTATTGAGGCTGAGAGATAGGAAATGATAACAGGAAGACAAGAGAAAGCCCCTAAGCAGATCAGAGGCCAAAGCCAGGGGTGCAGAGAGTGGACTCAGACTAATTCTCATGGATATGGTCTTCTGATGATGGCATAGGCTTACGGAGAACTCAGAGCCTATCTCAGGGACATGACTCCCCCCCCCCCCCCCCCCACGCACCAGGCTTACAGACCTGGTCCTGTTTAGCGCATCTGATTCTGGTCGCTTCCTAGGATCTCTGTCAAAAGCACATTTATAAACCATCTGTTAGGTAGGGTGGCTCCTATAAATGGCTGAGCTCATTTATTTTATGGTAATTTTCACTCAGAGGGTGACTTTTATCTGACCTCATTAACAAATTCTGAGGTCATGTTACTGGACCCCATAGAAGTTATTTATATGTCTGGTCACCCTGCTAGACAAAGAATATCATGAATCCTGTCTGTGTGTTCCCAACACCAAAAGCAAGTGCTTTAAAGAAAATTACAAGTTACAATGAAAGCTTGGTGAATACATACATAATATAATTAATTAACTAACTAATTGTGTTCCCAGAACACACTCAGACTAATTCATTTCAGGGTTTCTGTGTGTTGCTCCTTACCATGATGAACAGAATTTATGTATTATTCAGATCATCCAATTCTCCTGAAGTACCATCACATTTGCCATTGGTTTTTTTGTTCTCTTTACTTTATTTTTTTTAAACACTTATTTATTTATTTTAGAGAAAGAGAGAGAGAGCATGTGCACACAAGCTGGTTGGGGGGGGGAGGGGCAGAGGGAGAGGGAGAGAGAATCTCAAGCAGACTCCCTGCTGAGCATGGAGCCTGACGTGGGGCTCAATCTCATGACCCTGAGATCATGACCTGAGTCAAAACCAAGAGTTGGATGCTCTACCAACTGAGCCAGCCAGGTACCCCTGAATTGTAGGCTTTAAATGTGTGGATTGTATAGTAAAAAAATTATATCTCAATGAAGCTGTTAAAAAATCAATGGCAGGGGCACCTGGATGGTTTAGTCGATGGAGCATGCAACTTTTGATCTCAGGGGTCGTGAGTTCAAGTCCCACTTTGGGCATAGAGCCTACTTAAAAAAAACAAACAAATAAATAAAAATAAAGCATACAATTCAGTGGTTTTTAGTATATTCCCAGATAAGTGCAACCACTACCACAAACAATTCTAGAACATTTTCATCACCTTGAGAAGAAATCCTGCACCCTTGAGTTGTCACCCCCTATGTCATTACCCCCATCCTGTCCTAAGAAACCACTCATCTGCTTTCCGTCTCTCTAGGTTTCCCTGTTGTGCATATTTCATATAAGTGAAATCATATAACATGCGTTTTTTTGTGATTGTCTTCTTTCATTTAGCATAAACTTTTCAGATTGGTCCGTGTTGTAGCACGTGTCGGTACCTCGTTCCTTTACATGGCCAAATACTATTCCATTATATGGATATACCACATTCATTTATCCATTCAGTCAGTGAACATTTGGGTCACTTTTGGCTGTTATGAATAACACTGTTAGGAACATTTGTGTACAAGTTTTCATTTCACTTGAGCATATAACTGGGAGTGAAATTGTTGGTTCCTATGGAAATTCTATATTTAACATTTTGAGAAACTGCCAGGTTGTTTAGCAAAACACTTTATAATCCAATCACTTTATAATCCAACCATCAATGTATGAAGGCTCCAATTTCTCCACATCCTTGTCAACACTTATTATTAACTGACTTTTTGAATAGAACCATCCTAGTGAGTATGAAATGGTATCTCATTGTGGTTTTGATTTTCACCTCCCTGATGACTTAATAGTGACTAGCATCTCTTCATGTGGTTATTGGCCATTTGTATATCTTCCTTGGAGAAATGTCTGTTCAGATCTTTTGCCCATTTTTTAACTGGTTTGTCTTTTTATTATTGAAGTACGGAGTTCTTTATGTAGTCTAGATCCAAGTCTCTTATCAGATATACTATTTGCAAATATTTTTTCCCATCCTGTGTGTTGTCTTTTCACCTTCTGATGGCATCCTTCAGAAGCACAAATGTTTTAGACTTTGATGAAGCCTAATTTATCTTTTTGTTTTTCCTAACCACACCCAGAATATGGTATCTGGGTGAATGACTCACTGCATCATGATGGGCTACACTTACATTTTTTCTTTTCAAATACAACATGCATTAAAGTTTAGAGTATTTGATTGAGTTCATTTAGTCATTATCATGCCAAATGCACCCATGAGGGAACACAGATCGACAATTTCTGATTCAGCACAGAGGGTAAAAAAGAAAAAATTCCATCTCTACTTCCTACATCACCATCCAGTTTGGCATCCCTTTTGCACCTTTTTATGCCCCTCCTTTTGAGATAAAACTTTAGTAACCAATTTATATAATGGCTTCACTTTTTCCATGGCCTTGTTGAGTGGCCAACGTTGCAGACGCTTTTTTTTTTCAGGAAGAATTGTTATTTTAATAACACTGATTCTTTCCAGCAGTGATAATGGCAAAGCACTCTTCCTGGACAATGAGTTTGGAATAGCTCACAATGGGGGGACCAAGATTGAACTTGAAGGATTTACCTAGCCAGAAGGCTTATAAAACTTACTCTGTATTTACTCCTTATCAAAGATGGTCAAAATGGCATTCTGTTTTAGTTCTCTCTCCTCTTAACAAACTTATTGCTGAGGTCTGTAGCTCACACGCTGTATTTTTAAATCAGAGACGATAAAGGAAGGGCAGATTACCATTTCTCTAGTTCTTTGAGAGGGTTGTCCCATGGCATGAGGTCATGAGTTAATTTATCACAAATGATTACTTTTCAGTCCAAGTTGTTGTTGGCCATATGTTTGAAATAAATACCAGCCAAAGCATATATAGCTGTTGTAGCTATAGTAGTAATTACAACACGATGTAAACAATTCTCCAAAGACAAAGTATCCTCTGAGACAGATCCTGGCAGAAAGAAGAGAGTATATGGTTTTCTAAGACTGCACACCAGAAACAATATAAGCATTAACGTCACTCTTTTTCCTGGGTAATAAGAAAGCATGTGCAGATGAGTAGAGCAGATAAAAGGCCTTCGTGCCAGTTACCTGGTTATTGTTCTGAGATTTCACCTTTGACCTATCAAACTCTCTAGGGAGTTTCCTCCAGAGCCAACGCTTGGGGAAAATTTTTTTATATATACATATATATGTATAAAATCAGTGCAAAGTTTTATTTTTTTTTTAAATCAATTCCCTATGGGAGCAAAGTGCCTGGTGAAGTGGTTAGTAAGCAACAAAAGCCTCTAGAGAATTGCTGTTTCCTTCCAAAGCTTTTGTTGTTGTTGTTAAGGCTACAAAAATCACCCTCTTAAAATGTGTTTCTGAAAAAATAAATTAGTAACAAATTTCAGTGTTTTAGAATTCTATTAAAATGCCAACTGATTTCTTTCAGGAACGGTTTAGTTTCTTTCAACCTCCAGAGTGGTAGTAATTTTTGTTATTTGCCATGTGAGCACTCTCGCTTATGGAGAATTGTAGACACGCAGTTATATTTAAAGTGAATATTATTTAAGTATTGAAGGGTATGGAATTATATTCATTGAAACATAATAAAAGTACAGAGACATATAATAATAAGTGGGTGGAAGTATGTGCAATAATCGTTCAAGGTAATCACTGCATTGCGATTGTGCCGCAGATTACAGGAAAATATAATGAGGTCTCCATTTAATTAGGGCACTTTAATTCTGAGGCAGATTAGAGGCAAAGAGCACTTCAGAGAAGTGCCAGGGCCTGTTCTTACTACAGAAGCAGGTGAAAATGGTGCTCTGAAAAGATTCTAATTTGAGTTTAGGAGTAGCCAGTGAAATGAGACACAGAATTTTTACCTCTTAATCCATTACTTTGTTGTGTGGACACAGGATAGAATCCCTACGCTAAGGTGGTGCAAATAACTCCTGAATGGAGCACCCAAGTGTCTCCCAATCGATCCCCATCTATCCCCTCCTTAGCTCACATTATTCCTCCACAGAGAACCTCTGCTCTGGCCAAATGTCCTTGGCTTGAGGACATTCGAATGTCCTGGAAATACCATGAACACGTCCTGAGAACATGTATGTCAACATGTATGTGCTGTTAAGACTTGGTGAAATGGGGGGTGCCTGGGTGGCTCAGTCGTTAAGCGTCTGCCTTCGGCTCAGGTCACGATCCCGGGGTCCTGGGATCGAGCCCCGCATCGGGCTCCCTGCTCAGCCGGGAGTCTGCTCCTCTCCCTGCTCATTCTTTCTCTCTCTCGCTTGCTCACTCTCTCTTAAATAAAATCCTAAAAAAAAAAAAAAAAAAAAGACTTGGTGAAATGGGAGGCCAGGAGCAAGGGAGTTACTCAGCCAGATTTCTCAGAGCTGTTCTGGGTCAGTCACCCTACCCCTGCATCTGACCACCCCCTCTGACTCCCAGGAGGCCTGGAATTTCATCCTTTTTTTTTCTTTTTGGTCCAGCTGATCTGCCTGCAAGCAGCCCTTCAGAATGGCTGCCAGGATCCTCCTGTGTGAGAAAATGACACCCTGTTCTGGCCCTCTGAAATCAGTGCCTCCTAAATCTGACCCCTCCTACCTCCTGGTGATGGTCAGAGCCGTCCTCCCTCCCAGTTCCCTTGCTGGGGCAGCTTTCCCACCTCTCCTCCTCAATGAGCCCTGAAGCCTCAAAAGTCACTTGTCCCTCTGAATTCCTCTGACTCTAATTGTCTGTGGGGCTCACAGAACAATTTGTGGATGGATGCCGAAGTAATACATCACCCACTTGTCTTCCCAATAATACTGTAAGCTCTCTGTGAGGAGAATTCCTTCAAGGCTCTTCATATCTTCAATGGCGACCACAGTGCCGGTTGCCTAGCGGTAGTTATATATGGTGTTAAGAGTGTGGGCTCTGTCTGCATGAGATTCATTGCAAAGGCGGATATAGACAGGTGGCAGACGCCACCTTAACCAAGTGAGCAAAGTTAACATCGCCAGTAATGAAATCAACTGACACTGTGTGCCTCTTGATAGGATGCGCAGAGGATGACACCGCGTCATTTGTGCGGCATTCTTGCCAAAAATGGGTAACCTGCGTCTAAACACAAGGAAATACCAGATGAAGCAAACTGAGTGGTATTCTATACAATAACTGGCTTGTGCTCTTCCGCCATGCTAAGATCATGAAAGACAAAGAAAGACTGTGGAATGTTCCAGGTTAAGAGATTAAAGTGATGTGACAACTGAATGCAATGTGTGATCAAGGATTTGATGTTGAACCATAAGAGTTTTTTCTATAACAGACACAATTGGAAGAATTGGCAGAATCTAAATAAGATCTGAAGATCTAATCGTATCATTTCAATGTTAATTGACAGTACAGTGACAATTATACCATGTTTATATGAGAATGTCCTTGTTTTTAAGGAATACTCACAGAAGTATTTAGGGGTAAAGAAACTTCATGTGTGCCATCTACTCTCAAATCGTTCAAAAAATGATTATAGATATCATATATGTATGTATTATGTATTACACACACATATAAACATATGTATACACATACGAAGAGAAAAATAAAGCAAATTATGGTAAAATGTTAACAGTTGGAGATTCTGAGTACAGGGTATATGGAATTCTCTGCACCATTCTTATAACTTGAAGTTAGAAATTATGTCAAAATAGAAGTCTTTTGTTTATTCACTTTTGTTATTTTTTGAAGTGTGGACTCTGGAATCGGGCTCCCTAGCTTGGAATTCACTTATCAGTCGGATGACTGTAAGCAAGTTGCTAGGCCCGTGAGGGACTCAGTTTTCTCATCTGTGCTATGAAGATAATAACAGTACTGACTTGAGCAGGCTAATCAAGAATTCATCTTAATTCTGTGAAAATTAAGCACTGCAAGTTCTTGGCCCAGAGTCAGCTTTGGGTAAATAATAGCGTCTGTTATGAGATGGCCGGGTCCATGTTTCCAACTACTTATGATAAGGATGATGTTGGGGAATCAGGAATTACTAGGGTCAGGAGGGGACCCCATAGGCCATGAGTATCTTGCATACTTCCAAGGGGACTTGCTAAGTGCTGTGTCATCTGAAAGCACCAGGGGGGCTCTTGTTCCTAATTTTTAAAGATCATTAGGGTGTTTAGAGAGGGCGTAGTTGGCTTTGGACCCCCATCCAGGGCTCAAGCACAATGGGACGATCACCCTACAGGTGGGTGACACACAGCTGCCCATTAAAACCCCACCAGGCCCATTTCCAGAAAGGGCTTTAAAACATGGCCAGGTGAATTGCATGTGCTTTGGGCTGGATGCAGGTATCTGTCCTTCTCTCTTACCCAACAGAGGGCTGTTCTGAACAGCTCAGAATCTCATTTGCTTGACTGACCCCGAGTCCTAAATCTAGAAGGATGTCCACATGGGAGAGAAATAAATACTTAGAGACTTATCTAGACCATGTCCTTTATGTCACTACAGAGGAAACTGAGGCCCAGAGAGCTGATGAGATGAGCTGGAGATTAGTCTGTGGGTTCTGGAACAGGGAGGGCTGGAACAAGTTTCCCTAAAACCCTTGTCTTTTTCCTTTCCACTAGGCTCCATTGCTTTGTGGCACTGTGACTGATAGAGTCAGGGAGCTCAGAGAGGCAGATGTGAAGGGAACAACAGGAACGAGGGGGAATTCTCCCCTCATAGGCTTGTGCCAGTCAGCGTCTAAAGGGTCTCTCTGCCGAGACACAGTTGGCAAGGACCCCATGTCACAGCGAGGCATGAGAAATAAGATGGCAGCATTTGCTGACATTTGAGCAGTAGTTCTCTGTAGGCCCAGGTGGCGCATTTAATATTGCCTCAATTTTAGTTGAGTTTGTACTTCATTGACCGAAATAAAGTGTTTGGTTTTCATTACACAGTTTGCTTCCCTGATTTTTACATCTTCTTTCTTATTTCTCAATCAAGAGGCTTCTTACCACTTCCTCCAGTTCTAAGCTCCAGTGATCTTCTCCCTACCTTCTGCTTTGCTCTGACCATCTTGACCTTGAGACATTAAGTGTGGCTTCCGTGTGAAGTTCACAGCTGACCTTGACCTTGACTAATTCAGGGAGGACAGGACTATTGCAGAAGGAAAATTTGGAGTTTCCTTTTGCTGTTGGTTAAGAAATCTACGTCCACAATAACTTGAAGGTGACTTGAAAAACCATAGACCCGGAGCTGGATATCTCTTTAGAGCTCATCCCACCCGTTGAGGGACCTCTCTGTTGTCTCTGATAACTGAAAGTAGGGATGGTCCTTTTTTTTTTCCTTCAAATTCTCCTGGAAGGAAGGCAATACAATTAACATAGAAAAATATGCAACTGGGCATCTGGAAGAATTGTTTTTCCTGTTTAGCAAATGGCTGCTACTTTGAAGAAGGGTCTCAAGGCTGAAGAGCTAAGTGAGAATCTGATGGCAACCAAACTCTAGAATGCTCGAAAAAAGCAATCTGTTTTGACTGAAGCATGCACCCGAAAGAGAGCAAAGCAGATTTCTGAATTCACTATGAGGCTTATGTTATTTGCTTGGCAAGGTGTTAAGAAGACATTTTAAAATCTTGCATAGGCAACCAAATCAGGGATATGGTGACTATCACGTGTGGAGCTCTCGCAAAGTATCTTTACTTTGATTATATCTTTCTCTCTGCAAAATATCAGGAGTCAGCATTTCCGAATTTGAATTAAACAACATTGGTTTTATTTTTAAAAAGCCAAATAAACATATCCAAAATCCAGAGTCTTGACTCTACACTCTTAGATCTGAAGGTATTCTCTCCAGGAAAACGTAGCTAGACACCGAAACTTAGATTCTCTCTTGGTAAGAGTGATGACTTCCTGTAGAGAAAAATCATAACATTTTAAGATAGTTCATTTTTTTTTCTTTAATTAGTGATGTGAACAATTCTGCTGCAAATGGGAGCTCTTTGCTTCCAGCAGCCGTTGGCTTCCAGCAGAGGTGTGCAACCTGCTAACGTGTCCTCAGGGCAGAGGACCCCCAAGGAGTCAGCTGACTTTAGCTCTCTCTTCACTAGGCACCATGCAGTGTGCAAAGCCATTGACAGCAAATACCCAGAATTACGGAGAGTCAGCGTCTGCTCAAGGGGGAAACGGAGATGAAACAATGGCTCAGAAACCAGAGTGCTCTGCTAAGTTTCAAGAAAGCACGTTATAAAGAATTCAAACTTGGTTAAGTGGCTATGTCATAAAACTAAATTTTGAGGGGTGCCTGGGTAGCTCAGTCAGTTAGGCATCTGATTCTTGATTTTGGCTCAGATCATGATCTCGGGGTCCTGGGATCGAGCCCCTTGCCCGGCTCCCCACTCAGTAGGGAGTCTGCAGGAGATTCTCTCCTCTCCCTCTGCCCCCTCCTCCCTCTCTAAAATTAATCAATCAATCTTAAAAAAAAAAAAACACCTAAATTTTGAAAAAGCTATTGGGTGTGGAGCAAATGTGCATCTGGTTCGGTCTATTCCATTCTATTCCCTCTGCCTCCATCTGAATTTGGGATCTCATTCTGAGCCATCGCAATAGCTGGCTAAGTGGTCCAGAGTCCATACTGTTGCTGGGGTGGCTTTAATTTAAAAAAGAAAAAAAAAAAAAAAAGCTTTGTGGAAGATTGGAGGTAGCCAGGATGTCCAACAGCAGGAAAATAGTTGGTGGCACTTTGGCTCTTCTAAGTAACGAAGTATTTATTGTATAGCCGTTGAAGGCTGAGCTTTTGGAGGAGTTCTTCAGGACCTGGGGAGTGGTCAGGACAGGGCACTGGGTGACAGAAGTCGTGTGGCCGATGTGATCTCAATCAGGTCACCTGGATTTATGTATAAACTTAGCTGAGCCTGTTGGGGCACCTGGCTGGCTCAGTCGGTGGAGCATGTGACTCTTGATCTTGGGGTGGTGAATTCAAGCCCCACGTTGGGTGTAGAGATTACTTAAAAATAAAATCTTAAAAAAAAAAAAAAACCTAGCTGTTCCTGTTACCTCTGGAAAGGTGAGAAGGCACAGTCTATTATCAGAAAGAAAATCTTAGTATAGACCAGCCTTTCTCAGCTGGAGTTTTTGTTTTTTTTTTTTTAAATTTTATTTATTTATTTGAGAGAGCGAGCACAAGCAGGGGAAGCAGCAGAGGGAGAAGGAGAAGCAGGCTCCCCGCTGAGCAAGGAGCCCAACGTGGGACTGGATCCCAGGACTCTGGGATCATGACCTGAGCCGAAGGCAGACGCTTAACTGACTGAGCCACCCAGGTGCCACTCTCAGCTGGAGTCTTAAAGAGAGAGAGAATTTACACCTTAAGACACCCATTGTATGTAATAAATTAATTTATCTCCAACCGCTCTAGAATGAGACTAGTTTTGTACCATCTTCGGGAGAATTAAGAAAATGATCACTTGAAATATTTTTCTATGTTGTGTGATTTACAAGAGGATCCGTTATGGAGCATGATCTGTATGCAGAGAGCCCAGATGATGGGGCCAAACCTCCTGTATTTTTGCCATCAAGGCAACTGTCCTCAGAGTCATCTTGGGCCGGCATCAGAGGTCCCCTTCCCCGGTCTCTCACTCAAGGTCTTCAATGCCATGATCCCCGGGTACTTTGTATTCCTCTGTCCAACATCCTCCCCCCTCCCTGCCCACCCCCCAGCCCCCCAGCTCTGTTGGCAAACCTTGGCTTCTGTAAGGGACAGCAGAGCCAGTGTGAGCATGTCAGCCGTATGCCATTGGGAGCTCAGGGGATCAAAACGCTTCTGGGCTGGGTGTATTTGGCCTGCTAAGGCTGTGTTAGGGAGCTGTGGGAGATGCTTTTTACATTTTGTATCACATCCCCTTGGCCCTGTCTGACTTCAGCGGGCATAGATGCACCTTGGGTTCTGGGGCCTCTTAGCTTCTCTAACTAAGGGCTTAGTGAACTTATCTCAGTCCATAAAACATCCAGAAATTTGGAGGAGCTAAAGCCCCAGGGGCACCCACCAACCAGCGGGAGATTGGGGCTCATGGATAAATGGTCTCACCTCTTGTCCTCTGGAGGGACAATTCTGAGGCTCGGTCTATCTTCTCCATCAGTGGTTCCCAGTGAGAATGGGTCCACAGTGGTAACCAGCTCAACAAAGCACCCTTCCTTTAGCTTTTTCTCCTTCCCTGTCTCACTCTTTTCACTCCCTCACTCTTATTCCTGGGGTCACCTTCCGAATAAATTACCTGCAATCAAGTCCTTGTCTCAAGCCCTGCTTTGGGGGGGAACTTGAACAAAGACAGGCGCCATACCCCTTCAACAACACTACCCTAGCCCTGAGGAGAGAGGCTCTGCAGATAAATCCCTGAATCGGGGACTGCCGTGCCCACCCTGTCATACCTGCGTCTGCCCCCTGCTTGTGTTATTTGTCCCCAGGTTCCCATCCTTCTTCTCCAGCTTTTTGTTGGTCTTCCCAGGCATGGAATGGATGGACTACTTTCAATAGGATTTCTTCTTGCTTTCTCAGGCCTTGAGATCTTTTTTCTTGGGCCCTCTATTGTCCTGCATGCTGGTGCGGTCCGGCCCAGCTCATGCCAGTGGGCCACTTGGAATGGTCTGTTCGGAGTGCGTATGATGGGGTTTTGGAATATAGGTGAGGTTCAGTGGGGTGGAGTCCGGAGCCGACGACTAAGAAAGAATTCTTGAGATGTCTTTGGTGCAAAATGGTGGTTTATTAAAGCACGGGGACAGGACCCATGGGCGGGAAGAGCTGCTGCCTCAGGGTTGTGAGGGGTGGCTGATTATATACTATGGAGTTGGGGAAGGTAAGGAAAAGGAAGGTTTCTGAAAGAACTTTCATATGCTAAAGAAGACTCACAGGAGGCCTTGCCTTTGTTAAGGTTGTTTACCCCTCTAGTAAGGCATCAACGTTAAGATAGTTGGGAACTTCTTGGAGGAACATTACACTCTGCCCACTTCAAGTATCTGTGGATGGGCTGCAGGTTATAAAGACATTTAATTGTATTTACATTCCCTTCTGGAAGCTATTGCTAAGGCTTTTGTAAGTAAACTGAGGGAGACTCATGTCTTGCAGGATTGTGATCTCTATAAGTTAACTATTTGTTTTCCTTTAGGGCAGCCAGGAGTGTCTGAGGAATGTCACATATATCCCATTGGGGGGGGTAATAGGGTGTCAGCTTCTGCTTTGTCCTCAGCTTGCCTTCTGTTCCCTCATCAGGTACAGTCTACCTCTTGGTGTTAGTGCACCCTGCCCCCTCCCCCTAGGGCTAAGAGACCCCAAAACTGGAGTCTACCAAGCACCCTCTAATGTCCCAGACAGAAATAGATGGATTAGGAGTTCAGGCTGAGGGTGGGGAGGGGGATCCAGGGTGCAGCCTGAGGCAAGGGACTTGTGGGGAGAAGACATTGATTGTCTGTTAACCCTAAGCAGTGCCCCTTAGGTTGTCTCAAGACAGACCTGCCCCAAAGACTTGATCTAGGTTTCTAAGCAAAAATGGACAGACTGACTGAGATGATCGGCTACTCCTCTAGGGCTTCAGGAAGAGCCTGAGGTAGGGATGCTGGGCTCTGCCTTGTGACTCTAAACAAAGACATCTTGGGGAGACGCGGGCCTTCTCCCCACCTTTCAGGTGAAGATGAAGCCAAAGCATGGTTAAGAAAGCAAGAACTTGGATGTGAGGAGAAGTAACTGGGGCTTGGCTTGGCAAGTGTCAGCCTGCAAGCCATGAGAAGACAGATAGCATGAGGTGACAAGAAGAAAGCTCATGGGATGCAGGTGAGGTCTCCGAGGACCCTCAAACCATCAGGGAGGGAAAGTAGTTCTGGAATACCAGTGAACGTTGAGGGTCTGGAGTGTGAGGTTCATTCATAACCATAATGGACCTTGTTTCTTCCTTTGGGGGGCATAAGCCAGGGCAAATTACATGTGCAACAAACACTCAAATCAATCCAATTTCCACATCCACTCAGATCAACTCAGATCTTCCCCGTTTCTGCTCTCTGTTTATTCAGGGCCCGTCTCACAAGGATGAAGGGGAATGACATCTACTTTGCCCTTTGCCTTTCTCCTGGGGATGCTTACCTTGGAGCAAAAACATTTGTCCCTTATAGCAGGTGGGATCCTTCTATTTGCGTGGTAGTTGAGTGAGTTGAGTTTCTGTGTGCTGAAAATCTGAAAGCCCACAGGCTGTCCTCCAGGAGAGGGGGATGGGAGCAGTGTGGCCCTACCCGCACTGAGCTAGAATGGCCATCACTTTGATCCAGACGCATGGAAGCCTACCCTCTTCCTTCCTGCTCCAGGCTATGCCAGCATGCGCTCTGCCCCATTATCTGGACAAGCCAACCTATCCTATATTCTCCTCAAGGAGTAAGTGACATTGTCCTTGTCATGGAACCCAGGGTTTGCTTATTTACCTGGACAATCAGCTCCTTGCTTGGGAGGTGAATAACTGGTCTCATTTCATTGGCCTTTGAGTCTTCTTCCTTCCAAAACTAATAGGTTGTCTATCTTTGGTTTTGACAGTAATTCAAAGTAAAGGCACCCATTCCCTTCACATCTTACAAATCAAGCATTCCTGACTCTGAAATGAGTTTTCTGGGCTCATTGTCTCAGAACCGTAATAATTGACTTGGCAATATGAAAAGCCACTTACGACAAACGTACGATGAGGCTCCTCTTCATTTGATACTGGAAATATCTTCCATAAATCTAGCTTATTAAAACAATGAGTCTCTCATAATATCTATGCGATTTTCAAATGATATGGTCATAAAATTGCTATAAAATATTAAGTCTCTTCTCTGTTGATGATAATGATGCAAATATTGATGTAGGCCCACCAAGATACACCAAGCGCATGTTTATCAAAATGGATAGATGGTGATATTGAAATATCTCTTCATAGCATACATAAACGAGATTATGTGCTTTTATTATATTTTTTCTTTGTCTTTTCTAGTTAGAAGAGACATCCTTCGTGTTTACGAGTGTGATCTTCATACAACTTCACGTTTTTTAGATTGAAGTTTCTGTATACCATATTTTCATGACCATTCACTGATGCACTTATACATTCACTCCTCAACAACCATACATGTGTGAGGTACCATGTAAGTGCTTCAGGGAGTAAAAATGGATCAAAATGGTTCATAATGCTCAAAGTTCACAATTGTGAGTACAGGGAACATTGTAGGGATGTGAGAAGAGCTAACCAAAATGGCACCCACAAGAGAATAAGCGTGAGAGAAGAGAAAGGGGTAGTTACTTCTGGCTTGAGGACGAGAGAGAGCTTCTTGGAAAAAAAATCACCTGATCAGCAGAAACCACCACTACAAGCAGCTACTCGAGCCTCCCTTAACATAAGATGCCATCTTTTCAAAGACTGATCCAATTTCCTCCTTAAAGATGAACTTGACTGTGCCATCTCTTGCCTTTTGGTAGAGAAGAAGTAATCAGAGGTTTTGCCATACAGAGCAGAAACTGAGCGGATTTATGTGGATATTCTCTACAAAGCCCAAAGTAACGTACAACTCCAAAGTGTTTATTATGATTGCTCCTATTTTTTTATTAGTTTCAGAAGTAGAATTTAGTGATTCATCAGTTGCATATAACACCCAGTGCTCATTCCATCAGGTGCCCTCCTTAATGCCCATCCCCCAGTTTCCCAATCCCCCCACCCACTTCCCCTCCAACAACCCTCAGTTTGTTCCCTATAGTTAAGAGTCTCTTATGGTTTGCTTCCCTCTCTGTCTTTATCTTATTTTATTTTTCCTTCCCTTCCCCTATGGTCATCTGTTTTGTTTCTTAAATTCCACATATGAGTGAAATCATATGGTATTTGTCTTCCTCTGACTTATTTTGCTTAGCGTGATACCCTCTAGTTCCATCCATGGTGTTGCCAAGGGCAAGATTTCATTCTTTTTGATGGCTGAGTGGTACTCGTGTGTGTGTGTGTGTTTATAAACCACATCTTCTTTAGCCATTCATCTGTCGATGGACATCTGGGCTCTTTCCATAGTTTGGCTATTGTGGACATTGCTGCTATAAACATTGGGGTGCAGGTGCCCCCTTGGAATCACCATGTATTGTTTGGATAAATACCTAGTAATGAAATTGCTGATTGCTCTTAGTTTTAAGAATCCCTACCTCATGAATGTAAATGACTATGAAGGGACTGCTTGGTGACTCTGGAGCACTTGTTGACCTGAGCTCTCTCACTCTCTTGCTCAGGCTGGGTTCTCTGAAGTTCTCACCACGGCAGCTTCCATGTAGGCCTTGGCTCTGGGCATCTTGTTCTGACAAAGCCCAAACATGTCACATGCCCGCCTTGCTCTCAGCAGAGCTTCCTCACTGCCCGGTCTCTGGAAAGGGGTAGACACTAACTAAGCCCAGTCACCTCTTCTATTTTTTCTCTTCCTCTCTCTCAGATTCATCCAAATATAAGTCAGCAGACTCATGAAACTTGATGCCTTTGGGCAGATGCCAGGAAGAGTTGCTCGCTGGCTAGAATAATTAGGAGGGAAGGGAATTAGGTCTGGAGTTGCCATATTAAGAAGCCTGATCTAGCCATATCTGTTGGCCATTCCTCAGGCAGGCAGAGTCACCAACTGTGATGTTTTAAAACACCCACAAATTCTTGGACATTATAGCCGCCAGAGTGGAGTCCATGTCCTCCCCTTGAACATGAGCTGGCCTATGGTGACTCACTTCTAACCAACAGAATGCAGACAAAGTGAGAGTGGCGTGCCTGCTGAGGCTGAGTCATCAAAGGGAATACAATTTCTGCCAGGCTCTTGCTCTCTTGGGACACCTGCCTTGGGATCCCAGTGCCATCATGTAAGGAGTCTGGCTACCTAGAGGCCACCATGCTAGAGAGGCCACATGGAGAGACCACATGGAGATACAGAGAGATGTCTGAGGAGAAACAGCTGTCCCGGCCCCCAGCTGTTTGGGTCTCCCCATGATCAATGTCCAGATGTGTGAGTAGATGAGCCTTGGACTGTTCCAGACCCCAGCCTTGGAGCGTCCCTTGCTAATGGCGAGCAGAGCTGGCTTTCCAGTCACCTCAGCTACCGTGGAGTGGAGCAGTCTATGAGCTGTCCCCACTGAACCCTGCTCAGATGGCAGATTTATGAACAAAATAAATTCTGCTGTTTTAAGCTACTAAGTTTCTGGATGGTTTATTATTCAGCCAAAGTAACTACAATACCTACTTAACTTTGTCATACAATCAGTTTTATTTTCCCCGGAATCAACCAGTCGAACTGTTGTTTAGCCTCGTGTCAATGGAGCCAGACTTGCTATTTTTGGAGATGAAGTTTCCAGAGTGGGTCTTCATATCTGGGACATGCAGGCCATAATCATTTCAATCTACTCTCATTTAGTAGCAGAGAAGTGGGCTGGGGTTTTTTTTTTCCTTCTATTTTTATTATCTATGGTAAAAGCAGGATCTGTGTGTTTGAATTCAGATCTTTTCTCAATTCCCTGTCAGTTTTTGTTGCAAGCTTTCTTTCCCACAAGGAAATATTTCCATCGCTTTCCAGAATTCAGCACTGCCCAGTGTTAATTTTGAAATCACAATGTTTAATAGTGATTTATCTACAGAAAAAGTCACCTCGGGGCGCCTGGGTGGCTCAGTCGTTAAGCGTCTGCCTTCGCTCAGGTCATGATCCTGGGGTCCTGGGATCGAGCCCCACATCGGGCTCCCTGCTCAGGGGGGAGTCTGCTTGTCCCTCTCTCACTCTCCCTGCTTGTGTTCCCTCTCTCACTGTCAAATAAATAAATAAAATCTTTTAAAAAAAAAAATCGCCTCTATAATTTTCTCTTCCTGTGACTGGAAGCTGCTGGGTCAGTGTAAATTTTAATGCTATTTTTCCCCTGTGTATTCACTTACTGATTTAAGGGGTGGGGTGGGGCGGTCCAGGTTTTGACTTCTTGGAAATGGCTTAAAATCATTAGCTGAGGGAGGACTCCCAGACAAATAGATGTTTTTAAATGAAGAGAGCATAATCTAGTAAAGAGATACTATGAAGAAAAGAAGTAAAGAAATACCTCAGTTCTTATGAAATCATACTTCTGGTAATGCAACCATCTAGAATGCATCTCTGAGCAGAAACAAATGAACATAGGAAAGAAAATGACAGGTGTGGAGAAATACCTGAATAAGTGTTAGAGAGTTCTCATCATTTATTCATAGTCAAGTTCCCCAGCTTTCGCTCAGAGATCATTTCTTCACACAGCAGTAAATTCTAACTTTTGAATTTGCAAATATTTTACACAATATTGTAACACTCTTGGTCATCTGATTTCCCAATCCACGGTAGATTAGAATTAGCAAATAAGCAGGGGGCGGGGTGGGGGGGGGGAAGTGTTTAAGGCGGAAAGGTAGTAGGGACAGGCACAGTGACAGCAATGGGAAAATACATCTGAGAACATGAGACCAAAAACTTAAAAATGAGACCAGAAATCAAAACGTGTAGTTCATTGCCCTTGGCAGAGAGGCAGGTAGCTCTATGAACCTCAATGATCCAGGAGAGCATCATCGATGTTCAGTAATTGATAACCTTCACTTAGTGACAAGTCATGGTGAAATTGTATTCAGGACATTCTTTTCATAAAAGCAGGAAGAGTTGTTTCTGCCATATTTTAGGGAGACGATAGAAAATGATCTAAAGAAACAAGTTTTAGCACTTAAAGGGTAAAGTTCGGTTAGCGAGAGCAATCACTTTTGTGGACACATTTTCTCAGATGTGGGTTAAGTCTGGATTTGCTGCATTATGAATATTCATCTGAATGACTGTGGAAGTCATGTCGATTTTTATGAGGTCTCATAGGTTCGATTTTTGTCTTTAATGAGACTGTAGGGTTATCTATTTATTTTATTTATTTATTTATTTTTGCCATGCTCCCCTCCTTTCTTCTGGATGCAAGACTCTGCTTTCTTTGGGGAGATGCTCCTTTAACCCGAGGGTCAAAGGGGAATTGTCATCTTTTTACAGACCCCACCTCCTCGGCCACGGTGATTGGCTAGAGGTGGCGTCTGACTGAAGCGGCCTGATCCTTGGTCACAGTGGTGGGACTCTGGGACGAGCTTGTGACCTAAGACAGGCCTGCTTCCACCAGGGTAATTTTAATTAGCACAAAAGAAAGAGACCGCTTTCCTATGGGGTGCTGAAACCGAGTAGATAGGAGGCCCGAAGCTTCCAGGGCCTTCCTTGGCCTTAGCCTCTGGGCATAAGCTGATCTGAGAGAATGTCGCAGGTAAAGAGACAGCACACTGGTGTTGAGGGACTTCTTGCCAACCTTTGAGGTCCCTGGAGCCGTCGGGACTTTGCCTCTGCGACCCTGTGTTTGTTTAGCAAATCCCTTGATTCTAGGAGCTACCCACAGTGTCCTTTCAGCAAATCCTCTTTGGCATAAGTGATTCCAGGCTTTCTCTCAGCTGCTGCTACGACTGCTGCCAAAGGCAGAGAACTCTGGAAACTGTGTGAGGCCCGTCTGGAGCCGGCCGCAGCAATCCAGAGGGTCTGACATGGATATCAAGAGTGGAAAGCTGAGAAGCAGCGCCGGTTGGTGCAACGATGGGGAAGGTGAGCCCTGTGATGGAGAGGAAGTGCTGCTTTCTACCCGCGGGAAGAAAAGGCCCAAGGCTGTAGTAGGAGTCCATGGAGCAATCTGCCTTATCAGATTTCCTTTTTCTGAGCAAGCCAAACCAAGGGCTCAGGCACTCTCCGCTCCCTGCCCCCCAGGCCCTAAGTGCAGGGACCTGATCAGGCACCATCCGAACTCCGGGAACTTTCCAAATCAATGGAGCTGCTTAAATCTCTCCTGTTGCCCATCACTGGTGCTTCCTCAAGACCAGGATAGATGTAGAGGGTCCTCACTGCTAAAGGCCTGCCTCTGTGGTGACAAGCTCCTGAATAAGGTACTTAGAGAGTGCCTGCAATTCTCTTTTCAGCAATCGACATGTATTTATTTAATCCTCACAGCGCTATGGGCTGGATGCTAATATTATTTGCATTTTATTTTTTTAAGATTTTTATTTATTTATTTGAAAGAGAGCAAAATCGAGAGAGATCACAGAGGGAGAGGGAGAAGCAGACTCGCCGCGAGTGGAGAGCCCGATGCGGGACTCGATCCCAGGACCCTGGGATCATGACCTGAGCCGAAGGCAGACGCTTCACTGACTGAGCCACCCAGGCGCCCTATTATTTGCATTTTAGAGATGGACAAATTGAGGATTCTGGAGATTAAGAAGTTTGCCGTAGGCAGCACTTGTATCGAATAGAGCCAGAATTTAAACTCAGGCAGTCTAACTCCAGAACCTTCTCTTCCAACCGCTATGCTGGTTTGTCTTCTAGACACAGGGCACTGAATTGCTCCACCTGCTCAGCCTCCTGGTCTCATCACTGTTGGCCCTGGAAGTGGGTGAAGCAGATTCGGGGTGGGGTGGGGGGTTCTACCGCTCTGCCCTCTATGGGAAGTTCCCATCATTTTTATGTTATTCGAGTCAGGTCTGTTAACGTATTGTCACATCCCTCAGATACTGCTCATGCCCTTAACCTCGAGTTTAGCTAACTCTGGGTAGAAGCCCTGAGCCATGACTACTCTATGGACAAAATGTCCTCCAATAATAAAAACAACAACAATAATAGCAGGCTAACACTTATATAACACTCTCTATGTGATGTATCTTACCTATACTAATTGATCGATGCCTCACAACAACCCTAGGAGGTAGGAGCTATCATTAGCCCCATTTGGAAGATGAAGTAACTAAGGCACGGAAACGTTAAATGGCTCGCCCAGGCTTATACAGAGAGTAATGAGTGAAGCTGAGATTCAAACTTAGGCATTCTGGCTTCCTAGTCTACTGTCTCAACATCCAGGTTAAAACTGCCTTCCTGTGTGCTTGTCTGTCTATCCTTCCATCTATCTATCAAACATCTATCTCACATGCAAACATACTACTGGATTTGGTCTGTTAATTTTCCTTTTGTAGTTAGAGGTTTGGGTACCAGTCTTTGTAAGAGTGATGGGCCTATGCTTTTCCTATACTCTCTTTTTCATTATTGGTATCAAGATTATATTAACTTTATAAAATGAGTTGGGGAGTTTTCTCAAGCTTGCTAATGGTATTGCCAACTCTTCTATATCCTTCCTTGTATTTTATAGCCTTAATTTATAGATTTCTAATAAGCCTGTTAACAGCCTCCATTAAGATTGTGTTTTACATATTTTCATAACTTTTTAAAAGACTTTATTTATTTAGGGGCGCCTGGGTGGCTCAGTCAGTTAAGAGTCTGCTTTCTGCTCAGGTCATGATCCCAGAGTCCTGGGATCGAGTCCTGTACTGGGCTCCCTGCTCAGCGGGGAGTCTGCTTCTCCCTCTCCCTCTGTCCCTTTCTCTCTCTCTGGCTCTCTCTCAAAATAAATAAACAAAATCTTTTTAAAAAAAGACTATTCATTTATTTGAGAGAGATAGAGTGTGCACATGCACGAGTGGGAAGGAGGGGCAGGGGGTAGGGAGAGGAACAAGCAGACTCTGCTGAGCATGGAGCCTGACGTGGGGCTCGATCTCATGACCCTGAGATCATAGCCTGAGCCAAAATCAAGAACTGGATGCTTAACCAACTGAGCCACCCAGGCATCCCATATTTTCAAGTAATATCAATATAAAAAGGAATGTTAAGCAAACTCCAAAATGAAAAATAAAATGAAACAAATGAACCCACAGGAAAAAAAAACATGATTTTAATTGACTTGTGCACAGTACTCTGTACATTCTTGGTGGAATGTATTATAAAGGCATAAAACACTACAAAGAAACCTTAAACTTTTCTCACCCATTTTATTTTTAGAAGTAATATTAACATTGCAATTGTGGAGCTATTTTTATATATTATAAAGTAAAATATGTAACTGTGTCCATGTTATTGAAAAACAGTATTTTCAGTTAAGAGAATAGAGATACAAAGATAAAATCAAAGAAGTTAAGAAAAACACTCGAGTTCCAATTTGAATGAAAAACAGAAACATGGAATGTTATTACAAAATATAATTCCTAGATGTTTACACCAGAGTTGGCAACTTCTTCTTCTAAATGGCTGGATAGTAAACAATTTAGGCTTTGCAGACTGTGTCATCTTGCTGAAGCTATTTGACTTGGCTGTTATTGTGTGAAAGCAGCCACAGACAATACGTAAACAAACAAGCATGATGGTGTTCCAATAAAACTTTATTTACAAAAGCAAGCAGTGGCTTAAGGGCCAGAGTTTGTTGTGTTTTCTGACCCCTAGTCTAGAATCCATGCACCTTCCCCCAATAGCAATGAGAACATTTAGCACTTGTGTTGGCTTCTGAATTGCATTCCCCTAAAAGCAACCAAGGGTTCTCAGAGAGAGCTGATTCCAGATCTATGCAGGAAAAGTTCAAGATGAGCCTGAATTATCTTGTGTCAGAAAGCAAAACAAAGGGCACCTGGGTGGCTCAGTTGGTTAAGCGACTGCCTTCAGCTCAGGTCATGACCCCAGGGTCCTGGGATCGAGCCCCATATCGGACTCCCTGCTCGGCGGGAAGCCTGCTTCTCCCTCTCCCACTTCCCCTGCTTGTGTTCCCTCTCTCTCTCTCTCTCTCTCTCTGTCAATTAAATAAATAAATAAAATCTTTTTTTTTTTTTAAAGATTTTATTTATTTATTTGACAGAGAGAGACACAGCGAGAGAGGGAACACAAGCAGGGGGAGTGGGAGAGGGAGAAGCAGGCTTCCCGCCGAGCAGGGAGCCCGATGTGGGGCTCGATCCCAGGACCCTGGGATCATGACCTGAGCCAAAGGCAGACGCTCAACGACTGAGCCACCCAGGTGCCCCAATAAATAAAATCTAAAAAAAAAAAAAAGAAAGCAAAATAAAACCAAAGAAACCTCCAAGATTAATGGAGTCATTTCAAAAGAATTTTGGCATTACATCGAAGGGTTCTCCCTGGCCAATTTGGCTGAGTAATTTGAGTATCAAATAATGATAATGATGATAACAAACATAATTAATTATAAACAAAACAAATAAAATTCTTTTTTGGGGGGGGAAGGAGGGGAGGGACAGAGAGAGAGGGAGAGAGAGAATCCTAATCTTGGTGTGGAGCCCGATGTGGGGCTCGATCTCAACCCTGAGATCAGGATCTGAGCTGAAATCAAGAGTTGGATGGTTAACTGACTGAGCCACTCAGGTGCCCCAAAACAAATAAAATTCATAAGTTTATACTGATAATAAAAAAGAAAAGGAAGAGAAAGGAAAACCACTCATTTGCCACCATTGAAGATGACTTTTACATCTACTTTTTCTCTGGTGATAAGTATTTCTCCTACTCTAGTTGAAGAGAGAAGCCTCTTCTTTACAGAAAAATTACAACTGATAAACATAGAAGGATGATAGAAGTCAAAAATCACCACTGTGCAAACCCTAGTGACACAATTGATTCAGAAAGGGATTATGAATGTATGGCAAAACCATTAGGTGTCAGGCTGTTGGTGAACAGGACAGCTGCATGGTGCCAAATTGTCACCTTACAAATAATTCGATTGCTATAAAGGGAAATGCATACCCTCGCATGGAAAAATCTGGTGGTTGTCACTTTAACTCAGGAATTAAACTCAACAACACTAAAGACTGGGACAGTCTGACATTATGTACTCTTAGTATGATACAATATGAAGTAAACAGCATAACCTATGAAATAGTGTTGCCTTTCAACCTTTCACATAGAATACAGGGGCTAGGAAAACAAGTTAAGTGATACTACAAGGAAACAGCCAAGTTCAGGATGATGTAGGACATTCGACAAGATGACAAATTGATCTTGTCTCTTCAAAGTCTATGGATACAAATTAAAAAATGTCAAGACAGTTCTAGTTTAAAGGACACAAAAGAGATATGACAAATACATTTCATAAACTTTAGATCATTTTTCAGAAAAAAAGTAGTTACATAAAACATATTTGGACAATTGGGGAATTTTGATTAGGGACTACATAGCAGATATTATAAGGAAACTATCATTAATTTCCTTAGGTATGATAATGGCCCTGAGGTGATATAAGAACATGTCCTTACTCTTGGGAGATGCATGTTCAAATATTCAAGACTATGATACCATTATACTTGTAAGTAGATACATAAAGCAAATGTGGCAACATTTGAACAGCTCTGGAATCCCGTTTGTAGACATATATGTGTACATTACACTATTCTTTCTATTTTTTTTGTGTTTGCAAATTTCCAAAGTCAAAATTTGGAGAAAAGTTTTCTCTGTGCAGGAACCTACGTTACCTTCAAACTTGCAGTCAGGACAATCATTTTGCAAACAAACTGGCCTTCACAAATTCTAAGTATGGCTCCCTCAAGATTCTATGCCCTAATCCAGATCCTGTGAGTACCATAAAATCACTGCCCCCCCTTATATTATGTTACATAGCACAGTTGGCCCTAAAGTAGGGAGATTATCCTAGTGGGCTTAATTCTAATCATATGAATCTCTTTAAACAGAGTTTTTTCTGGTTGGCGGCAAAAGAGGACATTAGACTCAATGCACAAGAAGGAGTCAACTCACTGACGCTGGCTTTAAAGATGGGCAAAAGGGGGCCACAAGCCAAGGAATACAGGTAGTCTCTAGAAGCAGAAATCAGCCCCAGATGACAGCTAACAGTCCTACAATTGCAAAGAACTGAATTCCATCAACAGTTTCAATGGGCTTGGAAGAGGAATATTCTCCAGAACCTCCAGAGACAAATACAGCCTGGCCAACACCTTCATTTCAGCCTTACGAGGCCTAGAACAGAGAAAGTACTGAGCTTGCCTAGACCTTTAACATACAGAATGGTGAGCACATAAATGGTGTTGTTTTTAGACACTAGGCTTATGGTTATTTATTATGGCAGCAATAGAAAATTAATATAGTATCTTAAGAAGGTCCAGGTGCTGGAGGAACATGTTCAGGGACTTTGGAGTTTGGATACATTAATCAGCTGAATTCTGTAAACTGTGGAATTAAACTCGTGGTTGTTTTGCTCTCATGTTGCAAATTACTCCTTATCTTTCTGAATTATAAAAAATGTATTCTCTGTTCCTTATTTCTTTTTATCTTCTAAATGTGCCTGCTTCTTAAGGTGTTTTCCATTTTATTTTTCTAGTAAAGGAAAATATATCTCGATATGCACTTTCTAATTCCATAAAATATAAACACGTGATAGATTTTCCCTCATAGATGGTTGGGTATAAAAGCCAATGTGGAAGAGTGACATCCATGGGACCAGTGGCACAAAGACCTCCCCAAATTTTCTCCCCAGTAAGAACAGTGAGAATGCTAACAAAAATTGTCAAAATCAACTTTTCCAGAACTCTAGAAAGTAACTAAAACCTTGCAGGAAATGTTTATTCAAGAAAAAGAGTGGAATCTCAGCAAGAATGGGAGCTTTGTGGTACTTGCTTCATAACATCTTCCTCTTCCAATCTCCTTGGAAGCCTTGAAATCCAACAGTCTCACAACAAAAGTAGCTGTGAAAGCTAGCAACTTAATAGCCATGGGGGCAGAAGAGGTTTGGAGCTACCCCAAGCCCCACCACAAGAATTGCCTTTATCTGTCTTTTTGTGGCAGTTCCCTGGAAACACTCCAATCAAAAGGCAGAGATTGGCTGAGTGGATAAGAAAACATGATCTGACTCCATGGTGTCTACAAGAGATGCACATTAGTCTCAAAACCACAAATGCATTGAAAGTAAAAGGATGGAAAAAATATATACCATACAAACAGTAACCAGAAGAGACCTGGAGTGGCGATACTAATATCAGACAAAATAAACTCTAGGACAAAAATTTTTACCAACAACAAAGAAGACATTTTATAATGATAAAAGATCAATCCATCAAGAAGATATAAAAATGATAAATATATGTGAACCTAACAACAGAGCCCCAAAATACATGTAAAATGGCACAGCTGAAGGGAATGGAATAGAGAATGCAAAAACATAGAGAAAGTCAACAAAACCAAAAGTGGGTCCTTCAAAAAGATCAACAAAATTTACAACCCTTTAATTAGACTGACCCCAAAAGAAAAGGCTCAAATTATTAAAAAGGAATAAAAAAAGAGTCTTCACTACTAACTTTGCAGACATAAAAAGGGTTATAAGGGAATACTGTAAGCAATTAAATGCCAACAAATTAGATACCCTAGATGAAATGCACAAATGCCTAGAAAGATAGAAACTACCAAAAGAAATAGAAAATCTGAATAGACCTATAACAAGTAGATTAATTGAATTAAATTAGTAACCAAAAAACATTGCACAAAGAAAACCTCAGACCCAGATGGCTTCAGGGGTGAATTCTACCAAACATTTAAAGAGGAATAAACACCCATCCTTCACAAACTCTTCTAAAAAAATAGAAGAGGAGGGTGTATTTCCCAACTCAGTCTGTGAATCTAGGATTACTCTGACATGACACCAAAACCAAAGACATCATGAGAAGGGAAAATTACAGACCCAATATCCCTTATGAATGTAGGTGCAACAATCCTCAACAAAAAGTCCAGCAAACTGAATCTAGCAACATACAAAAAGGATTATAGACCATGACCAAGTGGGATTTATCTCATCCTGCTAGGATAATTCAGCTTATGAAAATCAATCAGTGGATCAAAGACCTAAATGTAAGAGCTAAATCTATAAAACTGCTAGAAAAAACCATAGACACAAATCTTCTTAACCTTAGATTAGGCAATTATTTCTTAGATATGACACCAAAAGAAGAAACAACAAAAGAGAAAAATAGACAAATTGGACTACATCAAAATATAAAATTTTGATAAAATAAAATGAAAAAAAAGAACATGAAAAGACAGGGGCACCCAGCTGGCTCAGTAAGGGGAACATGTGACTCTTGATCTGGGCGGGGAGGGGGGGTTGTGTGTTTGAGCCCCACGTTGGGTGGAGAGATAAATAAATAAATAAAAGCTTTTTAAAAAAAAAAAAAGAAAGTGAAAGACAATCCACAGAATGGGAAAAATGCTTGCAAATTCTCTGAAAGGGGACTTGTATGCAGAATATATAAAGAACTCTTAAATGTAAACAATAAAAAACAAACAACCCATTAATAAAATGGGAAAGGATTTGAGTAGACTAGACATTTTTCTGAAGAAGAATGCAAATAGCCAATAAGCACATGAAAAGATGCTCAACATCATTGGTCATTAGGGAAATTTAAATGAAAACCACGGCAAAATACCACTACATGCCTATTATAATGGATAACATTTTTTTTTTTTTTAAGTAGGCTCCATGCCCAGCATGGAGCCCAGTGAGGGCTGGCCTCAGGACCCTGAGATCAAGACCTGAGCTGAGATCAAGAGCCTAATGCTCAACCGTCTGAGCCGTCCAGGTGCCCCTAATGGATAACATTTTTAATAATAATGACAATACAAAGTGCTGGTGAAGTTGAGGAGCAACTAGAACTCTCATAATTTGCTGGTTGCAATTCAGAATAATACAGCTACTCTGGAATATGGCTTAGTAGTTCCTTGTAAGATTAAACATACCTTTCCTATGAGACTAAGCCATCTCGCCCCTGGATGTTTACCATGGAGAAAGGAAATTTTATGTCCACATGGAAACCTGTTTGCTGATAAACCTAGGCTTTATTTATAATTGCTAAAAACTAGAAGCAACCCAAATATCCCTCAATGGATGAACGTTTATCCAAACTGAGGTATATTAATGTCATAAAACATTCTTCAGTAATAAAAAAAAAAGGAACAAACTACTGATACATGCAAAAACCTGGAGGAAAGTATTATGCAAATTGAAGGAACTCAAACACAAAAAGCTACATACTCTATGATTCTATTTATATGACTATCTGGAAAAGGCAAACATGGGAGCAATAAACAGATGAGTAGTTGCCAAGGGGCTGGGAGTAGGGGGAAGGTTGATGACAATGGAGCCTGAGGGTATCTTTGAGGCAAAGGGACTCCTATAGATCAATTTTAGCAGTAATTTCACAACCATATGCATTCATCAAAACTCACAGAACTGTACGCCAAAAAGAGTGAATTTTACTGTATGTAAATTATATCTTTAAAATTAAAAACAAAAAACAACAACAGAGAATCTGAGTAATACTAAATAAAGAAAACATATTTAGAACATTGCTTCAGGTCCTTGGCTCTTCTTGTCTACCAGAGTGGTGTCTTTGCAAATCCACTTTATCTAGATGTAGGAGAGCTTGTGCCACATAATAGATGGTATGACTTATATCAGATGCTAGGGAGGGGGGACGTTGTAGAAGACTGCTGCCCATCTTAAAATGATCAGGCAAATATAGGTCAGTAGAAAGAACATCCAGTAGAAGAAAAACCATGAAAAATCCGACCAGGAGTTCTCAAAACAAAGGTTGTGGGTATGACAAGGGAGGCTCAGCAAATCCAAATCACCTGGTGAGACCCACCCACACCCCCCGTGGCCAGTATATCAGAATTGGAGACAATAGTTAGTGGACAAGGGGGCAGACAGGTGGCATTTGCAGGGCAGAAATTCTGTGAGTTGAAATGTTCCATGGAAGATTGGGATGTTCCATCCCACCCTCTGATCACTGGGCTAGATGAGGAGAGAGAGGTCACCTTAGGTAACAACCTTTTATCTTAGCCTTTATTTTCATAAACAATGAGATTTTCTTCCAGCCAATGATGAAGACTACAGTTGTCACATCTCCCTCAAAGAGACAGCTGCAGGACAGAAGCCAGGGCAAGTAGTTGCTGGGCCAACACTATGTAGACTCCTTCCCATGTCCTCTGGGGGGCCCTTGCGGTGATGTACTCTCCCTCAGGTTGGAGAGTGTCCATGATCTGTATGGTTAAGACTGATTGCTAATCAAGGCCTCACCCTGACTAAGAAGTGAAGGTAAGTGTTTTGGGTTTTTTTCTCCTAGGAACATTGGAGAAAATAACATTTTTTTATGTCTTGCTGTATCCTTAGAATAGCCTACTTCACTTGTGCACAGAAAGAAAACAGGATGCTAATAAAGGACTTTATGAAAGAAAACCTGCCCAGGCATCATAGCAAGTGTGGAGAATATATGAATAGCCCTTATTCAGTAGAATAGAGGAAAGTGATCTTCAATATAGAATCCTTTTTTTTTTTTTTTACATTCAAGAAGCCTTCTGTTAAAATTACAGTTCAAAATTAGTTCACAAAGGAAGTAATTTCATTTGTTTTTTAACCTTAATTTTTCAATAAGAATCTCAAAATATACAGTCAACCTTTGTTGATTTTAGAGTATAACAGATAATTAATAATGACCTAGAAATGTTTTTGGTTATTAAGGATTTCAACAATTATTATATATTGAAATATGAAATTTAAACCAAATTAGCAGGTATGTGCTAGTGGGTTTTTGTTTCTTTGCTTGATCTGTTTTCTTTGGAATTTTTGAAGGATAGTATAAGCCTCTTCTCAACTATCTCTTTCCATAACAAGACCAAATTCACATGCATAGAGAATTTATCTCTGGATTCCCACTTCTGGAATGGTGGACTAGGGAATTTAGCCCACACGCATGACTTTGGGACAACTAGAGAAGGTGGGTGAAATTTAAAAAAAAGTCTGTGTGAAGACACTAGGGAGCTAACTAGATCTACCTTCCCAAGATCTAGGAGAAGGAGGAAATCCAGGGAGCTGTTTTTCTCCTGGGAGTTTTTACTAATTCTAGTAGGAAAGCTGAGAAGCTGAGCAGAATTTTCACAGCTTTGCCAAATTGAGGAACCTGTCAAGGAAACATGGGAAGATTTGGGTCTTTACCCCAAAGGACTGCATCCTATAACCAGAAGTACATTCTCCCAAGAGCTATAGCTCAGCCTGGAATCACCTTAATCACCAAACTTGGATTAAGTAAATCCTGGTATGCTAGGGCTTCTGGACATCCCAAACTGCTGGTATGCCCAGATACCTTTCTGAAGTAAACATTAGTCTTCTTTGGAGGGGAACATCCATGCATCAAATTGTTTCTGCAAACAATTTTGGAAATACAATGACTAGCATTTGACAAGAAATAATGAGACACATAAGAAGGAAAGATGCCATAAATTAAAACCAGCAGAAATTATAGAAAATAGAAACAGACTCACACTAGCTATAGAGACTAAAATTATGAGACACAGATTTTAAAATAATGATCTTTCCTGGGGTGCCTGGGTGGTGTAGTCTGTTAAGTGTCTGACTGTTGTTTTCTGCTCAGGTCGTGATCTCAGGGTCCTGGTCTCCTTGCTCAGCCCTGAGTCTGCCTGAGACTCTCTCTCCCTCTCCCTCTGCCCCTCCCCCCAGTACTCTCTCTCTAAAATAAATAAATAAATCTATGAAAAGAAAAGGAAAGGAAAGAAAAAAAAAAGAAAAGAAAGAAAAGAAAAAAAAGAATGATCCTCCCTGTGGAGATAAAAAACAAAATTAAGGATTTGGCAGAGAACTGGCAACTATTAAAACAAACCAAATAAAAACTCTAAACTAAACTAAAAAATTCAATAGAGCTAAAAAAATACAATAACCAAAATTAAGAATGCAGGGGTTGGATGTAACAGAAGGTTAGACAAATTTATGGGGAGAGTCAGTAACCTGGAACAGGGGTCAATAAACTAAAACCTATGGGCAAAATCTGGCTTGTGGCCTGTTTTTGTATGGCCCATGAGAGAATGGTTTTCACATTTTTGAAGGTTTAAAAAAAAAAGAAGAATATGTGAAAGACACTCTATTTGCCCTGCAAAACCTAAAATATTTACTGTCTAGCCCTCTAGAAAAGCTAGAAGGGTCCAGGAAGAAGGCTGAGAAGGCAGCCCCAGCCACCATTGTGCCCAGCTGGTGAGACTCAGTTACTCTGGTCCTTTCAGGACGGTTTTGACCATTCATTTACTCATCCACTCAGGTATTTAATACCTCTGCAGTCAATTCCCACCTCAGTGCTTAGGAGCACGGACCTTATGGTTGGAACTCGGTTTAAATCCCAACTTAGCCTCATCACACAGAGAAAAGGGAGATGATAACAGGGCCTGGCTGACTGGTAGTTATGAAGACCAACAAGAGAATGCATATCAGGCACTTTAGCACAGTGTCTGTATATAGGAAAGACTCACTGCATGTCAGGTGCTATTGTTAGCAAGGAGTATGCTCAGGCCATGCCCCAAATGGACTGTAAGTCCCAGAAGGACACTCTGGTGCCTGTAAAGGAGTGAGATGGAATGAAGGTAGGACAGGGAAGGAAGGGAGGGCAGTACCATCTTGAATATGGGAGATGAAGGCCAAGTGCAAACTTTATACCATTCCTCTTCCCACAAACATTTGCCTACATGTGAACTACAGTTAAAAGTGATTATCATCAGGGGGCGCCTGGGTGTCTCAGTCAGTTAAGCGTCCGAGTCTTGGTTTCCGCTCAGGTCATGATCTCAGGGTTGTGAGACCTAGCCCCACATTGAGCTCCGTGCTGGGTGTCGAGCCTGCTTAAGATTCTCTCTTGAAAGGCAAACTCTCCTACACTGTTGGTGGGAATGCAAGCTGGTGCAGCCACTCTGGAAAACAGTATGGAGGTTCCTCAAAAAGTTGAAAATAGAGCTACCCTACAACCCAGCAATTGCACTACTGGGGATTCACCCCAAAGATACAAATGTAGTGATCCGAAGGGGCACGTGCAGCCCAATATTTACAGCAGCAATGTCCACAATAGCCAAACTATGGAAAGAGCCTAGATGTCCATCAACAGATGAATGGTTAAAGAAGAGGTGGTACATATACACAATGGAATATTATGCAGCCATCAAAAAATGAAATCTTGCCATTTACAATGACGTGGATGGAACTAGAGGGTATTATGCTAACTGAAATAAGTCAGTCAGAGAAAGATAAGTATCATATGATCTCACTGATATGAGGAATTTGAGAAACAAGACAGAGGATCGTAGGGGAAGGGAGGGAAAAATGAAACAAGATGAAACCAGAGAGGGAGACAAACCATAAGAGACTCTTAACTCAGGAAACAAACTGAGGGTTGCTAGAGTGGAGGGAGGTGGGGGGATGGGGTGGCTGGGTGATGGACACTGGGGAGGGTATGTGCTATGGTGAGTGCTGCGAATTGTGTAAGACTGATGAATCACAGACCTGTACCCCTGAAACAAATAATACATTATATGTTAATTAAAAAAAAAAGATTCTCTCTCTCTCCTTCTCCCTCTGCCTCTTCCTCCCTCTCTCTCTCTCTCTCTCAAAAAGAAAAAGTGAGCATCATCAGCAATGCTTATTTATAATAGCTAAAGACTACAAGTAACCTAAATCCCTAACACCTACAGAATGCTTGAGTGAAATTATTTGATGACAAATAAGGTGTAAAAAATACAATGCAAAACTGTGTGAAGTATGTCAAAGCATGATATTCAAACACTTAAAGTTTAAACTCATATAAATATAGACTAAACATGTAACAAAGATTCATTTGATTCATTAGTGAGGGCATCAGTGAGACTGTAAAGCTGGTTCAAAGAGCATTTTGTGAACTGGGTATCCACAGGCATGAATAAAGAATGTTAGAATAAGGGCTGCATAAGGTATAAAACTGATTAACTCATAAGGCCATAAAACCATAACCTTTGGAGTTATCTTTTGTACCAGACAGAAATAATCTACAAGTTAACATATAACTTCACATTGTCTGGGCTTTAATCAAATAGTAAATAGTGAAGTCAAACACAGAGACATTCTCTTAGAGAATTAAATAATTCTATTACACAATGTTCCCAGTACAACACTGAGAGGATGTGCCTCCTCCCCTTTGCCTTATTTCCAAAGGTTAAGTATTTTTTTCTTAAGAAATAGTATGCCGACTATATAAAATATCTTGTATGTCTAAGTATTAGACTCCAGAGAGGAAATTTATGCCACACCAAAGGTTTTAACTGGGGAGTGTTTAATAAACAGACTACTTAATGGCGGGTGGGGGGGAGTGATAGGGTCAAGGAGATCAAAAAGAGATGTTGAGGTTTCTAGGCACTCGGACTAGTGGGAAACTACCCCTACGTCTGACAAAGAGGGGAGAAATTGAGCAATAAATACCAACTCTCACCCTCCTTCTGCCCTCTGTTCTTCAGTCAGTGCCTTCTATTGGCTCAACCCAACTGGAAGCAAGAGGAAGAGGGGCCATTGTTGTCATCCATCCAGATCAGCCTCTGGGCATAGAGCAAGACTGAGAGGTGGGAAATAGGATGCAAACAGATAATAATCCACTCAGTCAATATGTCAGGGATTGTTATGGATTAAATTGTATCCTCCAAAAAAGATAGGTTGAAATCCCAACCCTCAGTACCACAGAATGTGACCCTATTTGGACATAAGGTGTTTATAGAACTAATTGAGTTTAAATGAAATAATGAGGGTGGACCCTAATCCAATATGACTGATGTTTTTATAAAAAGGGGAGATCTGAACACCGATACACACAGAAGGAAGACAATGTGAAGAGACAGGGAGAAGACAGCCATCTACAAGTCAAGGGGAGTGTTCTGGAACAGATTCTCCCTCCCAGCCCTCAGAAACAACCAACTCTGTTGGCACCTCGATTTTGGCCTTCTAGCCTCCAGAACTATGAAGCAATAAGTTTCTGTTGTCAAAGTCGTCCAGTTTCTGATATTTGTTATATGGCAGCTCTGGCAAACGAATACAGGTATATATATAAAAAAAAAAAAAAATACACACAGAAAGAGGGCCTCTATCAAGATACTGAATATTACTTCTGTGAGGTGGCATGGGCAATTTCTATTTTGTGGTTTTCTTTATTCCCTAGCTCATATACATTTACATCAGAACAAATGAACAGATAGTTTTATTAAAACGAAACTCAAGGCAGTAGGAGGAGGAAGTCACTCATGGGCAGCTTGAGGGGTGTGTACGGCAGAGACGCAAGCTCACTGATACAACATTAATATGTGGACTCACGTTATTTGTGTCCCAAGGGGACATTTCTTGCCCCAGACTGGATCCCAGGCTTTCTGTTCCCTTTATGTCACACACTTGGCTTTGGTCTCCTTTCCAAAGCTGCCGTCTTACTGGTAGGTCCCCTGAGGCTTGGTTCCCCATCCCCCACCACCCACGACTGGAGAGAAGGCCAAAGTTTAGCACATAAGACGACTTCATTCAAGGGTGTGTTACTGCTCTTCACTAACTGAAACAGTTAAAAATAACACAAATTTGGGGCACCTGGCTGGCTCAGTCAGAAAAGCGTGGGATTCTTCATCTTGGGGTGGGGGTTCAAGCCCCACATTAGGTATAGAGATTACTACAAAAAATAAACTTAAAAAAGACATTAACACAAATTTGGTCCTCTCAGAAAATGTTTGCTAAATGAATAACTGCTATAAGGCTTACGGGCTTTAATATAATTTCTAAAGGAAGGGTACCTAATCCATAGGTTCTTGACTCATTTCTTAGAAAAATAATTGAAAATCCAGCTGGACTTCAGCCCACTGTCTTTCTTCCTTAGGGTGCAACTCTTCTTCACGTGGAACCCTTTACCCTCTTTTTTCACTGTAGACTTATGTACTCCTAGTTGTAGACAAATCTTAGTAGATCCTTCCAGACTATCTCTCTGTCCTCCACTGACCTGTGTCCACTCTGCTCCTTTGCCCTCTCTCTGAGACCATGACTTTCTTGAGGGGAGGGGACATGGCTTATCCCCACTTGACTGACACTGGTGATAATAATCTGGTAATAACCCAATGCTTGCTCAAGCCTGAAACATGACTCGGGTGACCTTTGAAAATGGAGATAGGCAGGAGGTAAGAGTCATGCTTCAGGAAAATGAGGGATCACAGTTTTGTTTTTTTTTTTAATGAGCAAAAAGGAAATGAAGTGCTCTCAGTATATATCAGCTAAAGGATCCCAGAGATTTTGGAACCCAATCTTTTCCTTTTCCTAATAAAGGGAGCAGAACAAGGGCCGAATAAAATGCATTACCATGTTGGTTTCCATGGTGATTGATTGATTTATTTTTTTCCTTTTCGAAGATTGAAGGTATTTTTTTTCCTTACCTCAGTAATTTTTCTTTTTTCTTTTTTTTTTTTCTTTGCATTGAAGTTCTCTCTAATCTGCTTTCTTATAGGGGTAGTCCAGAACCTACTTGCCTGTAGGTGGAGGCATGAGGTATTAACTGGCACTAAGGTATAAATTCCAAAAAAGGTAAAATCATGGCTCTTGTGCATATATAAAAGGAACATATGCCAAAGATTTTATTCAACTCATTAATGAATGTGGAAACCAGTAGGATATTAAGATGGGTTTGAAGAGCATGTCAGGAGCTCAATATGGACAAGTAGTTTAATAAAGGATAACTTAGCTGGGTTAGATATAAAACTTTCCAATAGGGCAAAAAAACCCTATAACCCCTGGGGTTATCTTTCCTACTGGACAGAAATTATTTGAATCTCTACAGGACAAAATTCTTCAAGTTCTCATAGAACTTCATGAAGTCTTTGACTTTTAATGAATGATAAAGTGAGCAAACGAGGTACATTCCCCTAGACAGTCCTTGGGTGAGCCTTCTTCATTTGATATTCAAAGGATGTGACATCTACCTTTTTCCCTGGTCTCTCACTCCTGTACAATTTTTCTTAACAGTTACTAGATGGAGGATGAATATTTGGGGGGGCATGTAAATTGAAACCTTTTTAAGAGGCGATGCAAGATTTCCACTCAAGATGGGGTTTCAAATAACCTTAAACGCATCAGATACCTGGGGAGTTGGCCCAACGGCAACCACACAAGGAGGAAAAAGGAGATCCGTTTTTTTTTCTTTTTTTTTTTTTTCATTTACGTGATTTTACACTGAACCATGGCCCCGTTAAAGAATGAGGGGATCGTGATGGGTGCTAATATCCCAGAAGGATTGAATTACATTGTAAACTTGGAGTATGTCAGGAGTTAACAAAGCATGTTTGTACACGCTAATATAAATATTTTGTGTATGAGATAAAGATTTTATGGAACCAAATGGAATAGCAACAAACAAATTGCCGAACTATTTGGATCATACGGAATAACATTTAAAATCATTGGGAACGCTGAAAATATGTATGGTTTTTTTTTTTTTAATCTACTTACTCTATTTTCAAAAAGTCAGATATTTAGGAAACACCAAAGCAAGATGTAGTGTTCATTTTGCATTCAAAAGCCCTTTAAGCTCTTTTGGAAGACCTGTAATAATGAAGAACTTGTAATAAGCTCACAAAAGACTCTTCTAATGAATTAGTCAATTTTAATACTCTTCAGAATTCCCCATAAGAACATCATGCTCTCTCGCTTTCTTTCTTTCTTTCTTTTTTGCAAAGCTTAGCTCTCTCCTCTCTTGACAACCACTCCGAGATATTTTAGATTTCTTTAAGAGAGAGAAGGTTTCATTTATTAAAGACAGAATTGTGCTAAATTAAAATCAATCATTATAATCATTATTTCTGCCTTAATACATACCGGCTGCCACGAAGAGGATTGTAAAAACTGGCTTCCATTTTTTCTTTGTTTTTCTTTTGTTTTTTTTTTTAAAGATTTTATTTATTTATTTGATAGAGACACAGCGAGAGAGGGAACACAAGCAGGGGGAGTGGGAGAGGGAGAAGCAGGCTTCCCACCGAGCAGGGAGCTCGATGCAGGGCTCGATCCCAGGACCCTGGGATCATGACCTGAGCCGAAGGCAGACACTCAACGACTGAGCCACCCAGGCGCCCCCCATTTTTATTTTGAAAAACAGTCTGGATCATACATGTTGTGATTCAGGTCCAGAGGTTTATCTTCAACCTGAAGTTTAAATACCCTACCTTAAGTGTTCTGAAAATAGAATAGGAACCACATTACATATTTCTATTTCAAGCTTCTATTGTTGTCTTTCTCTTCCCCCAAACCCTTACTATCCTAATCAGTGGGATTTGAATATATCTTAGCTAGAAATTGACTTATTTGACCAGCAAGATATAAACGAGCAGGAGACATTTTCTGCCTGAATCCTATGTCCGTACATATCCTACAGCATCTTACTGTATTTATCTAAATGGCTGCAGTCTGTTTTCATCTATCCTACAAATATTTTTCAAGCTCTTTTTTTGTGCCAGGTGTGGCTCTGGGATGAGAATGATGAACGAGACAGAGTCCCTTACCAAGGAAGAATATGTTTCAGTCGAAGAGAATGGATAATAAATAAGTAAACAAATTAATATTCTGTGTTTAAAGTGGTGCCTATACATAAACAGATAGAACACACGTTTTTTTTTCCCCTCAGTTACATCTGTTAGTAGTGCCAACTGAATAATGAGAGACTATAATTGTGCTCTATTGCGGGGAAAGAGGTAGCTTGGCTGGATATCCAAATGTTGGATCAGGCCAAGAAAAAACTGGACTGTGGTTCAAGTTCATTTTTTCCTACCAAATTGAATTCTCAGAAAGCTATTGGACAAACTCCTTCCTTGCCGTGTTGTCCCCTCTATCTTCAAACCAGGAAAAGCATGTCAAATCCTTCCCATACCTTGAATCTCTCTGTCACCCTTCTCGGACTCCAGGTGGAGAAAGTTCTCAGCTTTTCAGAGCTCATATGATTAGATTGGACCTACCTGGATAATCCAGGATGGTCTCCTCATCTCAAAGTCTGTAACCTTAACTACATCTGCCAAGTCCCCTTTGCTGTCTAAGGTCACATTTTCACAGGTTCCAGGGATAAACCTGGGGAGGGGGCATTATTTTGCCTACCACAGAGGGCCAGACTCTCTCTGTCGTAACCACTCAATTGAAAGCAGCCATAGACGATCTTCGAGGCGGTGTTCCAATAAAACTTTATTTATGAGCACTGAAATCCGAATCTCACATAATTTTTGTGTCACAAAAGAATATTCTTTTTTGAGTTTGCTTTTTTTTTCTCAATGATTCGAAAAGTTAAAAGTTATTCTGAACTCACAGGGTGGGGACAAAATAGGCAGTAAGTTAGATTTGGCTTATAGGCTGTAGTTTGCCAACCTCTGATGTAGATGTTAATTCCTCCATCCCAGACCGGGAGCCTATAAAGGGCAAGAATGTTCTCTCTGGCTTTTGCTGTACTGTAGATGCTTCGTAGCACGATCAAACATTTGATCAAAGCCCTTACCTGTAGGAAAATTCCAGATACCAAAGTGATACTTATGGAGAAGTGGCTATAGAAAATTTTGCTCAGGAAACCGGTCCTTTCGCAAGAGTAAAGATGTGCTATATTTGAGAAAACAAGTTCGTAGGGAGAGAAATACAAATAAGTTTTTGCTAAATTAGCTGTGTTCTAGTTTGAGCTTTAATGACATCTTTAGGTAGGCAGGCAAAACTAATAATAAAGGTAATCAAATCAAATCTCATGCTTCAGGAGGTTAGTAGATAACCCAAGATGATATGGGAGGTTTTTTCTTTTGTTACCTCTGTGTTAGTTTACCTGAAACATTGTAAATTCCATTTACAGTCTTTTAAAATACCAGACACCAGGGGCAGGACTTTGACATTAACTAAATTGGTAATATGATTAGGTGTGTGGTAAAACCCATTTGCTCACAGAAGCAAAGTATTGAAATTATTATGCTTCACAAAATAATTACATAATGAGGTATAATCTGGAGTATTTGCAATGTTCGAGAGGTGGGACTGGAACTTATAATAATGATACCCCAATTTCTCAAATCTGTGTATTAGGAAGAATCAAATTTTAGCGTCATGTTATAGCCATTCCGAATCTAATAAACCCTATGCTTTGGGCCATGTTCTCCAGAAAGGGATCCTGGGACATGGACTCCTATACAGATGATTTATGAAGGAAAGTACTCCCAGGAGAAACCAAGAAGGGGGTGGGAGAGGTAGGGGATGGAAGGGAAAAAAGCCAAGTAAGTGCAATTCAAGCAAAGTCCCAGCCTCAAGCTGATCTTGTGAAGAGCTCTGGAACATAAATTACACCTCCAAGTTTGTTCAGACCAGAGGCAAGGAGCTAGGACTTCGTACTCCTGCACTGGTCAGTCAGCTGGTTGAGGCTGCCCCAGGGAAAGTAAATACCCAGGCATTTCTCGCTCTCTCTGCAAGTGGGCAAAGTAGTTTTAACAGCCCAAGGGCAGGGCTCCAAAGAGTGTCACAAGTGCAGGCCATTATAAGCAGAAAACGCAGAAGTCAGGGGAGGGGAGTTCACAGAAAATGTTAACAGGGTCGGCTATATCATACGTCTACAAATTCATGGGGATTTGGTTTTCTGGAAGAAAACAAATTTAGTCATTCCCTCCCTCCCTCTCTCTCTCTCTCAATCTTTCTCTCACTCACTCATTTCTGAAAATGCCTTTTGATACCTGGGGCTCGTGTTCTCACATTTATCGGAGGAAAAGTCTTAAATGCTAGAAAGTTGCCTCTGGAGTTCATAACTCCAGGTGGACAGGAAGGGAAACATAGCTTTGTTTTTGTTTGTTTTGCCATTTTCTGTTCATTCTGTTCATTTAGGTAAGGTAATAGGTAAGGTATTTCTGTGATTAAAAAACCTGGAAGTACAAAAAGATATACAGTGAGAGTCTCTTGCTGATCCTTGTGCACCGCCCCCACATCTGCCAAGACATCTGCCTTTGTATGTGGACATACAAGCAAATATGCACACAGACCTGTAGTCTCCCTCCTTTTATACCAAAGATAGGGTAGAATAAAAACTGTTCTGCCTATAAAAACTGTTGCATTTTTTCACTTAACTATATTTTAGAGCTCTTTCTGCATCAGTACATGGAGAGTTTCCCCCTACCACCCTTTTTATGACATCTGCATGGTATTCCATTGGATAGATACTTAAACATTTATTTAACCAATTTGCTATTGATGTGCACTGCTTTGTTTGCAATCTTTGGCAGTTACAAATGGTGCTGCATTGAGTATTCCTTGTGTTTGTATCATTTTCCAAGTATGCTAGGATATTTGTAGAATAAATTCCCCAACATTTAATTGCTCTTTGAAGGGCAAATAAATTTATAATTTTTTAAAGTTTTTATTTAAATTCCAGTTAGTTAAGATACAGCACAATATTAGTTTCGGTGTATAATATAACAATTCAACACTTCCATACAACACCTGGTGCTTATCACAAGTGCCCTCTTTAATCCCCATCCCCTATTTCACTCATTGCCCCCCACCTGCCCTCTGATAACCACCCATTTGTTCTCTATAGTTAAGAGTCTGTTTCTTGGTTTGCCTCTCCCTCTCTCTTTTTTCCTCCTTTGCTTGTTTGTTTCTTAAATATCACATATGAGTGAAATCATATAGTATTTGTCTTTCTCTGACTGGTTTATTTTGCTTAGCATAATACTCTCTAGCTCCATCCACATTGTTGCAAATGGCAAGATTTCATTCTTTTTTACAGCTGAGTGATATTCTATTGTATATATATATATACCACATCTTCTTTATCATTTATCAGTTCATGGTCACTTGAGCTATTTCCATAATTTGGCTATGGTAGATAATGCTGCTATAAACATTAGGGTGCATGTATCCCTTTGAATCAGTATTTTTATATTTGAGTAAATACCTAGCGGTGTGATTGCTAAGTCATAGGGTAGTTCTATTTTGAACTTTTTGAAGAAGCTCCATACTGTTTTCCAGAGGGGCTGTACCAGTTTGCATTCCCACCAACAGTGCAAGAGGGTTCCCCTTTCTCCACATCCTTGCCAACACCTGTGGTTTCTTGTGTTGTTGATTTTAGCCATTCTGACAGGCGTGGGGTGATATCTCGTTGTAGTTTTGATTTGCATTTCCCTGCAGATCAGTGATATTGAGCATTTTTTCATGTGTTTGTTGGCCATCCGGATGTCTTCTTTGGAGAAATGTCTGCTCATGTCTTCTGCCCATTTTTCAATTGGATTATTTGTTTTTTGGGTGTTGAATTTTGTAAGTTCTTTATAGATTCTGGATACTAACCTTATATCAGGTATGTCATTTGCAAATATCTTCTCCCATTCCACAGTTTGCCTTTTAGTTTTGTTGATTGTGTCCTTCATTGTGCAGAAGCTTTTTATTTTAATATAGTCCCAATAGTTTATTTTTGCTTTTGTTTCCCTTGCCTTAGGAGACATATCTAGGAAGAAGTTACTACCTGTTACTGCCTGTGCTTTCTTCTAGGATTTTTTTGTTTCAGGTCTCATGTTTAGGTCTTTCATTCATTTTGAATTTATTTTTGTTTATGGTGAAAGAAACTGGTCCAATTCATTCTTCTGCATCTTGCTGTCCAGTTTTCCCAACACCATTTGTTGAAGAGGCTGTCCTTTTCCCATTGGATATTCTTTCCTTCTTTGTCAAAGATTAATTGACCATATAACTGTGGGTTAATTTCTGGGTTTTCTTTTCTGTCCCATTGATCTATGTGGCTATTTTTGTGCCAGTACCATACTGTCTTGATCACTACAGCTTTCTAATATAACTTGAAGTCCGGAATTGTGATGCCTCCAGTTTTGTTTTTCTTTTTCAAGGTTTTTTTTTTTTTTTGGTTATTTGGGGTCTTTTGTGGTTCCATTCAAATTTTAGGATTGTTTGTTCAGTGAAAAATGCTGGTGGTATTTTGATGGGGATTTCATTAAACGTGTAGATTGCCTTGGGTAGCATAGACATTTTAACAATATTTATTCTACCAATCCATGAACATGGAATATTTTTCCATTTCTTTGTGTCATCTTCAATTTCTTTCATCAGTGTTTTATAGTTTTCAGAGATAAATTTATAATTTCGATAGCCATTGCTACATTACCTTCCAAAGAGCTTGTATACCAATTTTTGTTTTCACCAGTAATACACAAGACTGTATATTTCCCCACATCTTCACCAGCACAGTGTGTTATTAAACCTTAGGTTTTGCCAATCTCACAGGTAAAAGATGGTATTTCAGCACAGTTTTCATTTACATTGCTTTAATTTTGAGTGAAATTGAGCATCTTCTCATATGATGTGTAGACTTGATATACTAAACAATTTCCAGCTGATCCAAAGACTGATATCCTTGCAATTAAAAAGTTGGAGCCAATGGATATATTAGCCTCCTTGGAACACATATTAAGGTCAGAAATCACCTTGGTGGTCATCTAGTCCCATCATGATCTGATGCCTAAATGACCTCCTTGCCTCTCCCAGCAGAGTTGTTCACGACTAGGAAGTTCATAACATTGAAGGCATCTTTCTACGGCTCTAAAATTTAGGAAGATTTTGAGCCAAAATCTTTCCATAATTACTGCATGACAGTAATTACAATATACTTTTGTTAAATTACGCTATTCTTTTAGATCACAATGAATATACCACAAAGAAATAATATTAGCTTCAAATATACGTAGAATGGTTAACTTCTCCCTCCCTGATAATCTTCAAATTACATTACATATTGTCTTCATCACAATTAGAAATAGAATTTAAAACATAAATGCCATCTATGTAGTATTCTTACTAAAAATGCATAACCTGAATCTGATCATGAGGAAACCTCATATAGTACTAAATTGAAAGACACTCTAGGAAATAACTGGCCTGTATTATATCCAAAATATTGTTGTTATGAAAGCTGAAAAAAGGCTAGGAAGCTGTTCTAGATCAAAAAAGATTAGGGACTCCCGACTGGCTCGGAGGAGCGTGCAGGACTCTTGATCTTGGGGTCGTGAGTTTGAGCTTCACTTTGAGTGTAGAGATGACTTAAATAAATAAAACTTAAAAAAAAGAGAGAGGGGACACCTGGGTGGCTCAGTCATTAAGCGTCTGCCTTCGACTCAGGTCATGATCCCAGGGTCCTGGGATTGAGCCCCACATCGGGCTCCCTGCTCGGCGGGAAGCCTGCTTCTCCCTCTCCCACTCCCCCTGCTTGTGTTCCCTCTCTGGCTGTGTCTCTCTCTGTCAAATAAATAAATAAAATCTTTTAAAAAAAAGAGAGAGAGAGACTAGAGAGATGTGACAATTAATTGCAATCTGTGATCCTGAATTGGATTCAGGGAATCCAAAGAAGAGGAAAAAGGCCATAAAGGATATTACTGGGACAACTGGCAAAATTTGAATACAGATTGTATATCAGATTATAGCATTACATTAACATGAAATTTTCTGACTTGAATAATTTAGCTGTGATCCTATAAGGGAATGTCCTTGTTCTTAGGAAATACATACTGAAGAATTTAGGGGTGGAGGACCATGATGTCTGCAACTTACTCTCAAATGATTCAGTAAAAATTAGAGAAAAAGAAACGGAGAGACAATAATAAAACAAATGTGGCAAATGTTAATTGCTGAATGTCGGTGAAGGGTGTTCGGGATTTCATTGTACTGTTCTTGCAACTTTTCTGAGTGTGTTTGAAAATCTTTCAATAAAAATCGAATAGAAATACTTTTGGAAGAGTGATTTAAGTTTCCACCAAAATGTGAATGACTGCTATGGGCGCATTTACTGAAAAGGCACAGGTGGCAATTGATTAAAAGATGTTTTGGAAACCATGCATGGTCCCTTAGAAGCACTTCATAAAATAGACAAGGAAAATCGGTGAGTTGTTGGCTTTTGCAAACTGGCCTCTTTTTTTCCTCCAGGACATATTTGTTTGGATTATTTTAACCAAAAAGATCGCAGTGTGCATAACAATAGAGAGGGGCAGTGATCAGCTGTGTTATTGCCAGGATTGAATCACAGAGGTGCCATGAATCCAATCACAGAGGTGGTTGTCGATCGGCGGGGTGGGGTACGGGGGGAAAGGGGGAAGTGTGTCAGAAGGGCTAAGGAGGAAAACAAGATGAGTGTGGTGGTATAAAGCTGAATTAAAGGAGAAAGTTGATGGTAGAAGGAAAGGTGGTTGTATTTGCTGTAATTAAACAGAGGGGAACATGGGTGTGTTCATGAGCGAGAGGAACTGGTATCTAAAATTAAAAAAAAAAAAGACTAATCCATCAGTTATGGCCACAGTCTTACTGTAAAACAAACCACCTCAAAATCCAGTGGCTTAAAGCAATGAACGTTCATTTTCAGTCACACATCCGGCTGGGAGTTGACTGGTGTAGGCTGGGCTGAGCTGGGGTTGGGTCAAAAGTCTGCTCCACATGCATCTCATCCTCCTGGGACCAGCTGGCTCCCCAGAGCGTGTAACTCTCATGGCCATGACCAGCAAAAGGAAAGCAACCCAGCTGTGCAAGCACATTTCAACCCCAGCTTGTATCACTTTTGCTAATATCCCTTTGGCCAAATTCTTCCAATCCTCTGTGTTTGAAGATTTACACATTTTCCCCCCTCAGATAAGCTCATGAATGACTTATCTGCTGGGCAAAAATCTTTCTGGCCCATGGAAAAGATTGTCTTTAGCTGCCAGCCCTGTCCTCTCTGCCAAGCTGCCTCCCACCAGGAAGAAAGGCTATGTGCAATGCTTTAGGATACATTTAAATTCTGGTTGCACTACTTACTAGCTGTGTGACCCTGGACAAATCACTTCACGAACCCGTGCCCTGATCTCCTCACTGGTAACATGAGGATGGTGATAATGGCACCTACCACGTAGCTAATGAAAGTTGAATCAACTTAGAATGGTACTTGGCACATAGGTAGTACGATGTAAGTGTTAGCTATTATTATTACTTTTACTAATTCCAGGAACCCACAGCTCTAAAGCAAGTGGTAGTTAAGCTACCCTCAGTGTGGCTCTGCTAAAAAGATTTTGAGTATTAGCCTATATTTAAGCCAAACCGCCTTTCCAAAGGTTCTAGTGTTGTCCAGTCAGGCAGCCCATGGGCCAATAAAAAGAAGATGCTATTTGAATTTTTTTTTAAGATTTTATTTATTTAGTTGAGAGAGAGAGAACGCACACAAGCAGGAGCAGGGGCAGAAGGAGAGGGAGAAACAGACTCCCTGCTGAGCAGGTAGCCTGACGTGGGGCTCAATCCCAGGACCCTGAGATCACGACCTGAGCCGAAGGTGGATGCTTAACCGACTGAGCCACCCAGGCACCCCGCTATTTGAATTTTACCAGATTACAGGAATCAACTCAATTAATAGACCTCATTAATTTCAAACTCTTAATTCATTGACACTAGTATACTCATTCCATGGATGGACAGTTCCTCTAGTTATAGTCATGGCTTTAATGTCATTACAGATTTTAACATTATCCTCCTAACACCTTTCTTTGGTCTTGCTCCATTAGGCTACGTTTTCAGATTTCATAAGCTAAAAAGCACAACATTGGATGATGCTGGCCTGGGGGCCTTCCAAGGGGCTCAGAGAGGGAACATGGCAGACCTTCATTAATTTGGACTGTACTGACTCTGACTCTGTGATAATTCTGACACAAGATAAATGAGAAGTTCTTGGAGCTATTGCAGGAAAAAGGCACCGCATTCCAATTTTGCCTGCCTAAGCTTAATACGTAGTTCAATATCTGAAGTGAGGAGATAAGAAAGGGGGGGAAAGCCCCAGATCTTTGAGGAAGACTTGACCTAATTTAAACTTGGACATGCACACAGCAGGTAGGATGAGGAAATAAAAATTGTAAACCACTCCAAGAATAAAGCAAAGCGACTAACTTTTAAAACTAAGATGAGAGGCGCCAGAGTGGCTCAGTTGGTTAAGCTTCCAGACTCTTGATTTGGGCTCAGGTCATGATCAGGCTCCCTGCTCAGCAGGGAGTCTGCTTGAGATTCTCTCTCCTCCTCTCCCTCTGCCCCTCCCCCCACTTGCATGTGTGTGCACGCGCGCGCGCTCTCTCTCTCAAACAAATAAATTAAATCTTTAAAAAAAACCTAAGATGAGAGAATTTATTACTCATTTGGTGCCATGGAGAGTCAGAAGGTGGGAAATTTGAGAACCAGTTCTGTCTCAGGACAGCTGGGTATCCTTGGGCTCATGGTTCAGCTTCTCTGACCTTGTCTCTTTATCCGTAAAATGGGGATGATTTTTACTCTGCAGAACTATTGGAAGGATTTATTGGAATAATCTGTGTAAAGTCCCTGCCATTGTGTTTGGGGAGAAGCCAGAGGCTCATTCCAATAATACTGTCACTACTCAAATTATTTTTTGAAATTCATATTTTTAAAGTGCTTTTTGATTTAGTTTGAATTACCCGGGAAAGAAAAGTTTCACTACCCCAGAGTCATGTTTCATCTTTGACATTAAAGGATAGTTTCCAGATTGGTCTTTTGACCTACTTATCAAACATGGGTTGCTTTTGAGTGTTTCCAAAAATCAAATCACCATTAAAAGACAAACATGCACTGCCATTCAGGGTAGTTTAAAATAATTCCTTTTCATGCTTTTGGAGGCAAATCTAGCAAAATAAGAGTTTCAGAATCATTTAAGCAATGATTTCATCAATCTTGGCATTAATGCAAAGCCTCATAAAGAGACACCTGGAAGATGCTCAAACTTTTCAGAAGTGTACATTCTAGTCAGTTTGTTTAAAAAAACACACACATAATTTTATGGATTTCTCTCATGTAAAGAATAAACTCTCAGCTTGTATCAGAAACATTGGGTTTTCTGTTGCAAAAATGATGTCATTTCCCTGATACCACATTTGGTAAGAAACCAATGTTAATTTCCATGCATAAAGAGGAATTGATAAAAGCACAGTTGTTTCCTTTTTTTTTTAATGTTTTTTTTTATTTATTTATTCATGAGAGTCAGAGAGAGAGAGAGAGAGGCAGAGGCAGAGGGAGAAGCAGGCTCCCCACCTAGCAGGGAGCCCGATGCGGGACTCGATCCCAGGACCCCGGGATCATGACCTGAGCCGAAGGCAGACGCTTAACCATCTGAGCCACCCAGGCGTCCCCAGTTGTTTCCTTTTCACCAGTTGATGCAGAAGAAGAGTCAAACCTTGCAGCGCTGGGAGGCTCAGTCGGTTGAGCATCGGGCTCTTGGTTTCAGCTCAGGTCATGATCTCAGGGTTGTGAGATCAAGCCCCACATGGGGCTCTGTGCTCAGCCTGGAGTCTGCTTAGGATTCTCTCTCTCCCTTTCCCCCTGCCCCTCCCTCGGCTGCACGTGTGTGCGCACTCTCTCTCTAAAATAAATAAATCTTAAAAAAAAAAGAAAGAAAAGAAAAGTCAAACCTTGGGATAGGTGACCGAAAAAGTTCCAGAGGTGTCTAAAATGAAAAGATGTGATCCAAGGAAATTATAGAGGAAGATATGTGCATACAATAACAGCTGTTGCATGGCCACCAGCAGGAGAACACGACTATCAGGGGGAAGAGCCAAAATACAAAGCAAGGAAAGATTTTTAAAAATCTGACTACATTTGAATCCCAAAATGGTTTCATTGAGATACAAATCACATAACATACAATTCACCCATTTCAAGTGTACAAGTCAATGGTTTTTAGTATATTCACAGGTGTAACCATCACTGCAATTTAATTTTAGAATATTTTCTTCACCCCAAAGTGATCTTTTAGCTGTCACCCCCTTTTTTCCCCAAATCCCCCCACCTCCCAGCCCTAGGCAACCAGTAATCAGCTTTCTGTCTCGGTAGATTTGCCTTTCCTGGACACTTCATATAAGTGGGATAATACAATATGTGGTCTTCGTGACTGGCTTCTTTCCCTCAGAATAATGTTTTCAAGGTTCATCTATGATCTAGCATGTGTCAGTCCTTCATTCCTTTTTATGGCTGAAAAACAGTCTGTAGTCTAGATAGACCAAAGTTTGCTTACCCATCCTCCAGTTGATGGACCTTCGGGTTGTTTCCACTTTTTGGCTGTTATAAATCATGCCACTCTGAACACTTGCGTCCATGTGTTTGCTTGAATGCCCGTTGTCAATTCTCTTGGGTCTATACCCAGGAGTGGAATTGCTGGATCATGGGATAACTCTGTGTTTAACATTTCGGGGAATCCCAGAACTGTTTTCCATGGTGGCTGCACCATTTACATTCTCACCAGCAATGCACACGAGGGTTCTGATTTCTCTACATCTGTTTGATTTTGTTTTACATCAAACTCTGAAGACGGCTGACAGCAAAGCCAGGCTATTAAGATGGAGAGAATTAGGAAGAGGTACAAGGAGCGCATAAAGGGTTTCAGGGCTGCTGACGATGTCATGAGCCTGTTGGATGAAGAAGAGTCAGGAAGAGATCCAATGTCAAAGAAAATAAAATATTTTAAACATTATCATTATCAACCAACATTGCCCGTTGCCACCTGTTCCTTTGTGCTTTTGTCTCCCTCCTGGGCAGCATGCATATTCATATCTAGAGACTTAAATTAAGGACAAAAACTGAAGAGGGAGAGAGCTTAATGGAAATAAATAATTGAGGATAATTATAAGTGAGGGAGAAAACAGACAATTATTTATGATATTATTTCAATGTGATGTATTATCAAGCTAAGTGTCCAACTTCACCTCCCCCACCCCACTCCCTCCCCAACAACTCCGTTCCACCCAGTCTCTCAGCTCCACTGTCCTGTTGTCTGATGACTGCTCTCCTCTTTATCCCCGATTCTTTGGTGGCTTCTCCACGTCTGCCTCTGAATACACAGCATTTACTTCGGATATTACCCATCTGGCACCTTCTGCCATACACCATTGTCTGTCATAGTTATTTAACCTTTGATGCAAAAGCGCTTTGCCTCCTTTCTTCACCTCCTGCATGCTGGCAGGATATTAAACTTGTATTAAACTTTCGAATTCACCAACCACAGCTTGGGATTATGACGTGAGAATTTTTTTTTTTTTAAGATTTTATTTATTTATTTGACAGCGAGAGAGGGAGCACAAGCAGGGGGGACAGAGGGAGAAGCAGGCTTCCCGTGGAGCAGGGAGCCCGATGCGGGGCTCGATCCCAGGACCCTGGGATCATGACCTGAGCCAAAGGCAGACGCTTAACCGACTGAGCCACCCTGGCATCCCATGACGTGAGAATTTCATAAAGGCACTCAATTAACTTTGTTGAGCCATTTCATTCTGGAGCAGGACATATACATTTCAGGGATGGCACAAGATGACAAGGCACACATTTTTCAGCTTCTGGACCCTTGAGAATAAGCACTCCCCAAATTGCCTATTTTTCTAAGCAATATGCCAATTTCCAAATGGCAATACACACTAGCAGCCAGAAATAAATACTGACCATAAACTGACATTTAATCAAATGTCTGACTCACCCTGGGTGCGACCCATTTCCCATCTGAGTACACACACACACACACACACACACTCCACAGAACTCCCAACAGAAAACTCACCTGTCAATATCTGCCTCTGAGCATAAAAACCTTGAACAGCAACAAAAAATAGGAGTTGCCACTTTTGCAAAAGCCTGAAGATCTATTCCCAGAACTAGGAAGATAATGTTCATCCTCCTGAAACCGTTGAGAGATTTTATTTGCAGCTTTTTTTTTTTTTTTTTTAAAGATTTTATTTATTTATTCGACAGAGGGAGAGACAGCGAGAGAGGGAACACAAGCAGGGGGAGTGGGAGAGGGAGAAGCAGGCTTCCCGCGTAGCAGGGAGCCCGATGCGGGGCTCGATCCCAGGACCCCGGGATCATGACCTGAGCCGAAGGCAGACGCTTAACGACTGAGCCACCCAGGCGCCCCTTATTTGCAGCTTTTTTATGCTGCAGAGCTTATAAAATAAAATAATAATGCAACACAGTATACTTCAGTTTCATATAGCACCTTTCATCCAAGGAGCTTAAAGAAACTTACAAACATTACTCATTCACCTTCATAAATTTTTTTTATTAAATTAACAAGATAGTCTACCAAACAAAAATTAAAAGCAATAAAAACAACCATATTTTATGTAATGACTGTTCCAAACATATCCAATTTCCATTTTCTTGACTTACACGAAATTATTCAGCCTCTCATTAGTTTCAACCTCCAGGAGATAAGGCAACCACAAACTGCTGAAGCATATAAATTAAAAAGAATAATTCAGAGCTTGCGTCGCATTTGTCTTCTCCCTGTCTAACCTAGAGCTTTAATTCTGAAGAAGAAGGAGAAGCCCATGATATATTTCTTATCTTGCCAATCCTGTGTATATTTCAGGTATTACAAGGACCCCACTAAGCCTGTAACGGGGCTTGAGCTCTTGGGGGAAACTCTGCTAATGCAAACAGAGACATAGTCCTGGGACTCCAGGACTCTGGGCCTGGCCATTTGTTCTTTAATCCTGATACCACAAAGCCCAAGTTTGCTTAGGTCGTATATGTTTATGTATGTGGGTGGAGGGGAGAAACTCTCTTACCAGCCGGGGAATACGTAATGAACCTCCATACCCCAAGGACTCTTAAGACCCCATATGGGGGCTCCAGGAATCTCCATGGGTGTTTTCTTCAAGTGGGTGCGAGCCGTTTGAATGAATTGTTTCTTAAATTAACGTAAAAGCAAGACAGTGCTCAAAATTCTTATTAAAATAACAGCACTGTCTTGGAACTGCTTGCCACGGTAATACGAAAATGGATTTTCCCTAGGAAAGTAGAAACCTCCACACCGGGGTCACCCTCCGCTCTACCCGAGATGTTTCCGCATCTGTATTTTTGTCTGTGGTCTGTTTGGTGGGAAACTCAACCCATTTGGATGTTGAACTAGATGCCAAATCAAGGCCTAAAACTCTGCAAGGGTTTTATAATCACACGTTCACGAGACTCCAGGCTCTTTTCTTTTTTTTTTTTAAGATTGTGTTTATTTGACAGAGAGAGACACAGCAAGAGAGGGAACACAAGCAGGGAGAGTGGGAGAGGAAGAAGCAGGCTTCCCGCGGAGCAGGGAGCCCGATGTGGGGCTCGATCCCAGGACCCTGGGATCATGACCTGAGCCGAAAGGCAGAGGCCTAACGACTGAGCCACCCAGGCGCCCCAACTCCAGGCTCTTATAAATGCCAGGGCAAATGTTTAGATGAAGACAAAGTAAAATAAAGCCCAGAGCTTTATTTTCCTAAATGAATTATTTTAAAGGAATATTTAACAGTGTTTAAGGGTTCTCGCCAATATGTGATTTTAGCCCTATTTAAGCTATGCTAAAATAATTATTTTAGTGGGAAACAAGACAAAAAGTTCACACTTATCACTTGGCATGGTATAAATCAAAAAGAATAAAGATTTCTTTTTTTAAAATACTTCAAATACTTTATATTAAAGAACATTAAAAACACACAAAAAGACAGAATAATGAACAATTATATACCCTTTATCTTAAAACAACAGACATTAACATTGGCCTTGGTGACTATATTCTCGTGAAATGAAATGAAATGAAATGAAAGGAAAGGAAATGAAAGGAAATGAAATAATTCTGTTTTAGCTAAGACTTCACCCTTTCCCCTTATCTTCCTTCTCCTCCTAAAAAAGATCCAGGATCTTAAAATTGGTGTTCATGATTCTCATACATATATGAGTCTGATGAACAATTACTATTATTTCCTATCTATTTAGCCATTCCTAAATTGATGCAAGTGAAATTTATTTCCATTTTTTTCTACAATTAGACTGTTAAAATAAACACATGTACATGTTTCCTTGGTCACACCTGGGAGAGTTGCACCAGGGTGGATATGGACACATGGACTCTTGGGCTGTTGGGTAGACACATAATCAACTTTACTATGTATGGTCAGCTTGCTCTCCAAATTACTCTTTTTTTTTTTTTTTTTTTTTTAAGATTTTATTTATTTATTTGTCAGAGAGAGAGAGAACACAAGCAGGGGGAGAAGCAGGCTCCCTGCAGAGCAAGGAGCCCGATGCAGGGCTCGATCCCAGGACCCTGGGATCATGACCTGAGCTGAAGGCAGACGCCTAACCAACTGAGCCACCCAGGCGTCCCCCAAGTCACTCTTCTGAAGGCTCTTAATAGCTTCAGAGCCTCACGGTCACTTCGTGTTCTCAGACTGTCATACCTTTTCAATTTTTGCCAATCTGCTGTGTGTAAAATATTTCATTGTAAAATGGTATTTAATTTATATTTTCCTGATTAGAAGAGCAGTTGATTTTTGAACATATGTCACATATTTATTGCCAATTTGTGTTTCTTCCTCTGTGAATTGCCTCTTCAAACCTTTTGGTTATTTTTTTTTTAAGGAGTTGATTGTCATTTTCTTATTGATACGGTGGTGTTCTTTCTATGTTGAGGTTACCAATTCTTTGTTAGTTATGTGTTATAAAATTATTCTCCCAGTCTATGTCTTGATTTTGTTTTTAAGTATTATCTCTCTTTCCCTCTCTCTTTTTAGAACTTTTTGAAGGCAGAGTTTCAAATATATGGTAAACTAGAGAAAATAGTGTAATAAACCCCTATGTATGCATGACCTAGATTTAAGAATCATCAACTTCTGGCCAATCTTGTTTGATTTATAGCCAACCTGCTCCCCAGCCTTCCCCCCACCCCCCCACCAATTTCTCTTCTTGCTTCCTGGGTTATTTTAAAGCAAGTCCCAGATATCATATTATTTCATCCATAAACATTTCAGTGTGTACATTTAAAAGGTGAAAACTTAAAAAAAAAAGCATGGTTTGTCATTTCTCTGTCTTTCTAATATAGGAGTTTAAAAAATTTTAATATGGTCTATTATATCATTTCAAAGCTTTACTTTTCACCTTTAGGTCTTCAGTCAACTGGAATTATTTTTTTTGTATGGAGTGAGGCTTGATTATAATGTTTTTATTCTCGCCCCACCATATTTAACAAATTGTTCCAGCACCATTTAATGAAAAGTTCATTCTTTCCAGACTTATTTATGATGTCGTTTGTCCAATACTAAATTTGAAACTATATGCGAGATTGTTTCTGCTTTCTCCATTCTATTCCCATGGCCAACGAATCTAGCTTTACACCAATAACAGTACTTTTAATTATTGTAGCTTTATAATGAGTTTTCATATGTGAAAGATAATTTTTCCCTTCTTCTCTTTAAGATGGCCGTGGTTACTCTTGGTCCTCTACCTTTCTTAGGAATTTTGAGATTGTCAAGTGCCAAGAAAGATCCTGTTGAGATTTTGATTAAAATTACATTGGATTTATAGATCAATTTGAGAATACTTTGTCTTTATGATTTTGAGAATTCCCAACCAATATGGTATATCTTCCTATTTATTGTCATCTTTTATGTTTTTCATTAAAATTGTATAATTTTTATGGATGTCCTGTGAATTTTTTTTGTTATATTCATTTCAAAGGACTTTAGCTTCTATTGTTATTTTAAATGTTCTTTTTTTAAAAATTGCATTTTGTAATTTTTTGATGCTGGTATAGAAGAAAGCAATTAGTTTGGTATTTGAACTTACATCGAACTACATTGTCATACCATCTCATTAGTTCTAATTGTTTGTCAATTCTATGAAGATAATCATGTCATCCGCAAGTGACAACAGTTTTGTTTCTGACATTTTAATTTTCTTTTCTTTTCCTAAGTCACTGGCAAGAATCACTGATACATATTAAATAAAGTAGTGATAATGAGGATCCTTTTCTTGTTCTTAGGTTTAAAGGGAATGTTTATAACACTTCACGTAACAGTGTTCAATCAGAGGAGCAGAACATTAGGAGGTATCTATTCGTGACAGGGATCTGCCCTTACGCAATTGCAGAAGCTAGAAGGATGCTGTCCTCCCAACTGATGTTGGAACTTGAAGTTCAGGGGCAGACAGTGGGGAAGGGAAGATGGATGTAAAGTGGAGAAAGATCAAGGACAAGACTGAGCATACAGGCACAAGCTGGAGCCCCCAAGGGCAGACTGAAACCTGTGTCAGTTTTTACTACCTCTGACCTTGGTGGCTGGAGCTCTTTGTTACAGAGTTCAACACACACACCGTGCCCAGGAGTCAGGAAGATCCCACCCGCTAGAGAACCACGATCAGCTGAGGTGACTGCCGAGGGCGAAGGGAATGAGGACTGGGTAGTGGAAGAAGGTAGTTAGGAACGCCAACTATGACCGTGTGACCAGTTGCAGAAACAAGAGTTTTGAGTATTTCTTCATTATTCCAATGTGAGTAGGTTAAAATATTTAGTCAGATAGTTGGTTTTCTTTTTTTAAAAAAAGACTTTATTCATTTATTTGACAGAGAGAGAGAGCACAAGCAGGGGAGGGGCAGAGGGAGAGGGAGAAGCAGACTCCTTGCTGAGCAGAGAGCCCGGTGTGGGGCTCAATCCCAGGACCCTGGGATCAT